>NC_092413.1:15871487-15951487 GCF_040894005.1 Engystomops pustulosus | reverse complement strand
TACGGAAACAAAGGCACAGATAGATTGTTCTGTAATTTATCTATCGGCTGCATCTGTTCTTCTGTGATAGATAGAAGTGACGGCAGGAGAAAGCCGAGAGGAGAACGTGGAGGAAACATGTGGCTGAGGCGACAATCCAAAAGGTGTCACTGTAGCACCTCCGACTATGTCATCCTTCCCAGGACATGATCCGGCAGACGCTTCCGAGCTGAAATCTCTATTGTGTTTCTGCATCATATCGAATGTCAAGTATTTCCCTGTGATTATTATTCTACATGTTTTTAGGGTGAAAATATAAAATAATGTAAGCTGAAATGATGGAAATTAGTTATAATATTGTTCTAGAGAAATATGTTTTCTGATTTGGATGAGAAAGTCATATAGTATTTGGATACATAGATGATGATGGTCATCTTTTTTATTTTGGATAGATAGATATGATATAGATAGATAGATAAAAAAAAAGAGATAGATAGATGATAGATAGATATGAAATGGATATGAGATAGATAGAAAGATATGAGATAGATAGGAGATAGATAAATAGATATGAGATAGATAGATAGATAGATAGATATGAGATAGATAGATAGATAAAAAAAAAGAGATAGATAGATGATAGATAGATATGAAATGGATATGAGATAGATAGAAAGATATGAGATAGATAGGAGATAGATAGATATGAGATAGATAGATAGATAGATAGATATGAGATAGATATGAGATAGATAGATAGATATGAGATAGATAGATATGAGATAGATAGATATGAGATAGATAGATAGATAGATAGATAGATATGAGATAGATAGATAGATAGAGACTCATAGAGAAAGCCTGTGAGTCCTGCTTCCCCCTCCCACTCATACAAAAGGCCTGAGAATCCTGCTTCCCCCACCCACTCAAGAGAAAGTGAGTGAGTCCTGCTTAACCCACTCACTCATAGCGAAAGCCTGTGAGTCCTGCTTTCCCCACCCACTTTTAGAGAAAGCCTGTGAGTCCTGCTTCCGCACCCACTCATAGAGAAATCCTGTGAGTCCTGCTTCTTCCACCCACTCATTTATAGAGAAAGCTTGTGAGTCCTGCTTCCCTTACCTACTCATAGAGAAAGCCTGTGAGTCCTTCTTCTCCCACCTACACATAGAAAAAGCCTGTAGGTTCTGCTTCCCCCACCTACACATAGAGAAAGCCTGTGAGTCCTGCTTCCCCCACCCACTTATAGAGAAAGCCTGTTAGTCCTTCTTTTCCCACCAACACATAGAGAAAGCCTGTGAGTCCTGCTTCTTCCACCCACTTATAGAGAAAGCCTGTGAGTCCTTCTTCTCCCACCTACACATAGAGAAAGCCTGTGAGTCCTGTTTCCAATTATAAGGAACAAGTATCTAGACACAGTTGTCTTAAAGCATCCTGTGAGGGTTGTCTGCGTTAATTGACCCAAATAAAAAACATAATTTTGACATTGAAACATTTCTAGATTTATCAAGAAAATCCACTAAAACTTATTTGTATTGTGATCGCCCTTTCGAACCAAGAAACTTGAACAGCTCCAGATACTGGTTATCTGGTCATTGATTAAGACGTTTCCAAGAACTTGTGTCGTGATCGTCTTTTGAAAGAGCCAACATGGAAGAGCCAACATGGAAGAGCCAACATGGAAGAGCCAACATGGAAGAGCCAACATGGAAGAGCCAACATGGAAGGGCCAACATGGAAGGGCCAACATGGACATTCATCTTTCCATGTTTCTTCTACAACTGATTGATCTCATCCAAAGTGCTAGAGCTGAATGTTGCGGCGTCACTTGAGGACTCACACCACATCACAACTTAGACCTCTTGCCCACGAGCGAGTGCAGTCAGTGCCCTGAAGGGATCTCTCAACTTGAACCTCTGATCACCGGAGGGAACTAATTTGTTAAGTTCATTCCAGTGATCAGAGGATCGGGTCGGGAGATCCTTTTAGCGCACAGAGCAGTTTTCATTGACTG
This sequence comes from Engystomops pustulosus, assembly GCF_040894005.1. Taxonomy (NCBI): domain Eukaryota; kingdom Metazoa; phylum Chordata; class Amphibia; order Anura; family Leptodactylidae; genus Engystomops; species Engystomops pustulosus. The sequence goes on along the minus strand of NC_092413.1, from coordinate 15,949,497 downwards.
CACTCACTCGCGGGCAAGAGGTCTTATAGCATAGGCCATAGTTCTGTCTTGCAGGGGCATAACTAAAATTCTTTGACCCCTTTAGGTAACCCACCACTTAAGGGAGCTCCCAACCTAATGCCTATACCCATCCTTGGCTTCCCTTTCAAGATACTCACCTCATTCCCTCTTAGCCCACCTCTCTTCTTCTCTGCAATTTCTATAGAGCCGGCCGGCATCACATCATCGGTGTGTGGTGGAAGAGACATGGCACTCACTGATGGTGTATACAGGCTTCATTGAGCGTACACAAGCAGAACAGTGGGACGTCGGATTGTGGCTGGGTACGTGGCTGTTTAACACTGTCGAACGATTTCTCAACCCAAAGAGTACCCACCTCCAAGCTGGAATCCTATTGTTATGCTTATGAACACTCAATAAAACCTGGAAACACCATCGGTGAGTGGCGCAGCTCTTCTTCCCTACATTGACGATGTGATGGCATCATTGTGCCGACCGGCTCCATAGAAGCCCATGTGATAACATCAATGTGCCAACCAACTCCATAGAAGCCCATGTGATGGCATCATTGTGCCAACCGGCTCCATAGAAGCCCATGTGATAACATCATTGTGCCAACCGGCTCCATAGAAGCCCATGTGATAACATCATTGTGCCAACTGGCTCCATAGAAGCCCATGTGATAACATCATTGTGCCAACCGGTTCCATAGAAGCCCATATGATAACATCATTGTGCCAACTGGCTCCATAAAAGCCCATGTGATAAAATCATTGTGCCGACCGACTCCATAGAAGCCCATGTGATAACATCATTGTGCCAACCGGCTCGATAGAAGCCGATGTGATAACATCATTGTGCCAACCGGCTCCATAGGAGCCCATGTGATAACATCATTGTGCCAACTGGCTCCATAGAAGCCCATGTGATAACATCATTGTGCCAACCGGTTCCATAGAAGCCCATATGATAACATCATTGTGCTGGCCGAATCCATAGAAGCCCATGTGATAACATCATTGTGCCAACTGGCTCCATAAAAGCCCATGTGATAAAATCATTGTGCCGACCGACTCCATAGAAGCCCATGTGATAACATCATTGTGCCCAGCTCCATAGAAGCCCATGTGATAACATCATTGTGCTGGCCACCTCCATAGAAGCCCATGTGATAACATCATTGTGCTGGCCGACTCCATAGAAGCCCATGTGATGCCTAGCTCACTAGAAGTTGACCTGCTCATATACACTCAAAAAAACCTGACTTCTCATAGAGCACCATCGTTTAGTGCCGCATATACACAGATGATAAACCGTGGTTTCCCGTAGAGCACTACCTTTGATCAAGCCAACCCTCTGCACCACAAGTGGTCCTCCTACCTCACCATCGGATGCTACTCCTTAATATATGGGTCAGAAAATGGTGCCAGTGTTACCCGTTTCTATCTCACATCATGCCTGCTGGCCTCTGCCTTACAACGTAGTGTGCTCAATGGTGGAGTGGGAGCCGGCAGCTCCCTACTTCACAATTGCAGTCAACTCTAAATGGCAGCCACGGATCCTTCTACCGGGCCCCTCTCTACATAAGCCCCAGAGCCACGAAGGGTGCTGGTAGTTCCACCATTGGTGTCTTGACATGCACAACACAATTTGGTAAGTACCTACTGTATCTGTCTCCTTCCCCTATGTGGAATGTTATGGCCCCGCTGTCGGTATTTCGGAAGGTTAGACAGCCACACTTCAACAACAGAGGGAGGCAAAAGCCGGGGACAGATGGCAACATTCAGCTGATGTTTAAGTCACCATTTCTAAAAATAAGCCACGGCAGAGGTCACGGGGTGTTCTACCAGTAAAGCCATTTCAATCTTCGGCACCAAATAGAGGTTGGTTAAGCAGAAAAATGGGAGGAAAAAAAAAAAAAACCCACAAAAAAAAAACACAGTTAATTTTGTTTTGTTGAAATAATATCATTTTAGTTTTGGAATGGGAGGCAGATGCCAGGTTTTCCGCTCGGAACAGATGGCAATTCTATCTAATAGTGAATCTCTGTATTAGTAAGGTCTGCTGTGTATACAAACAGCCATAAACACTAGGTAAGAATCAAAATAAATTTTAATTGTCGACATTAAATTCTGGCAGATGTTCTACCCAAGGATAGCGGATTCCTTCTCTCTAAAGTCTGGTCTTATTGAAATTGCTGGATCCGCAGCCTTCGGAGCTCGCACGCAGTTAATTCCCCTAAAAATAGGTTTGCCGGGAGGTGATCCCCCCCCCCCTTGCTGACATTGTATTATATCGGAATTTATATCCGGGGGAATCTTTAATATTACGGATCGGGATGATGCTGGGGTAATGATCCCAGCGCAGACCAATTTTACCAGTCTACGGTTTCTCCATCTTTCCGCGGGGAGCGGCGCCTCTGTTGGGCACATTTTGCTTGTACATAAACTAGAAGAGCGACGGAGCCGCATTTTCGTTGTTGTTACGAGGTGCGAGGCGGCGGGATTCCTTCATTAGCGGCTTGGCTTGGCGTGATTCATGATCAGGCACATACAGCAGAGCATTGACGCTTATCTAGAGTGCCGTAGATAAAGGGAAGGGCGGATAATATCTATGGAGATATCTATAGGGCATTTACCTTCCTGATAATAGGAGGTAGAAAGACAGGAAAACTACAGCTCCCCCTAGTGGGGGAGGGTGATATGAGGGCAATATGTCCTAGTTTAGTCCTAGTGTGTGTGAAGCCTCTCTGATACAAGGGCACAAGGTAGTTGAGCAGTTTCATAGATTTTGCTAATTTTTTATGAACATGAGTATTTACTTCCATTATATAAGTAAATAACTAAAATTACTCCTCACCTGATTACCTACAATCCAGGGGTCACTTGTCCATGCAGACATCAATATTCCCAGCTTGCACTGATGCCTGTACTGTGACATCACTGTGTGTATTATCCCTGTACTGTGACATCACTGTGTGTATTATCCCTGTACTGTGACATCACTGTGTGTATTATCCCTGCACTGTGACATCACTGTGTGTATTACCCCTGTACTGTGACATCACTGTGTGTATTACCCCTGTACTGTGACATCACTGTGTGTATTATCCCTGTACTGTGACATCACTGTGTGTATTATCCCTGCACTGTGACATCACTGTGTATATTATCTCTGTACTGTGACATCACTGTGTGTATTATCCTGTACTGTGACATCACTGTGTGTATTATCCCTGTACTGTGACATCACTGTGTGTATTATCCCTGTACTGTGACATCACTGTGTGTATTATCCCTGTACTGTGACATCACTGTGTGTATTATCCCTGTACTGTGACATCACTGTGTGTATTATCCCTGTACTGTGACATCACTGTGTGTATTATCCCTGTACTGTGACATCACTGTGTGTATTATCCCTGTACTGTGATATCACTGTGTATTATCCCTGTACTGTGACGTCACTGTGTATTATCTCTGTACTGTGACATCACTGTGTGCATTATCCCTATACTGTGACATCACTGTGTGTATTATCCCAGTACTGTGACATCACTGTGTGTATTATCTGTACTGTGACATCACTGTGTGTATTATCCCTGTACTGTGACATCACTGTGTATATTATGCTGTACTGTGACATCACTGTGTGTATTATCCCTGTACTGTGACATCACTGTGTGTATTATCCCTGTACTGTGACATCACTGTGTGTATTATCCCAGTACTGTGACATCACTGTGTGTATTATCTGTACTGTGACATCACTGTGTGTATTATCCCTGTACTGTGACATCACTGTGTATATTATGCTGTACTGTGACATCACTGTGTGTATTATCCCTGTACTGTGACATCACTGTGTGTATTATCCCTGTACTGTGACATCACTGTGTGTATAATCCCTGTACTGTGACATCACTGTGTGTATTATGCTGTACTGTGACATCACTGTGTGTATTATCCCTGTACTGTGACATCACTGTGTATATTATCCCTGTACTGTGACATCACTGTGTGTATTATCCCTGTACTGTGACATCACTGTGTATATTATCCCTGTACTGTGAGATCACTGTGTGTATTATCTCTGTACTGTGACATCACTGTGTATATTATCCCTGTACTGTGAGATCACTGTGTGTATTATCTCTGTACTGTGACATCACTGTGTGTATTATCCCTGTACTGTGACATCACTGTGTGTATTATCCCTGTACTGTGACATCACTGTGTGTATGATACCTGTACTGTGACATCACTGTGTGTATTATCCCTGTACTGTGACATCACTGTGTGTATTATCCCTGTACTGTGACATCACTGTGTGTATTATCCCTGCACTGTGACATCACTGTGTGTATTACCCCTGTACTGTGACATCACTGTGTGTATTATCCCTGTACTGTGACATCACTGTGTGTATTATCCCTGCACTGTGACATCACTGTGTATATTATCTCTGTACTGTGACATCACTGTGTGTATTATCCTGTACTGTGACATCACTGTGTGTATTATCCCTGTACTGTGACATCACTGTGTGTATTATCTCTGTACTGTGACATCACTGTGTGTATTATCCCTGTACTGTGACATCACTGTGTGTATTATCCCTGTACTGTGACATCACTGTGTGTATGATACCTGTACTGTGACATCACTGTGTGTATTATCCCTGCACTGTGACATCACTGTGTGTATTACCCCTGTACTGTGACATCACTGTGTGTATTACCCCTGTACTGTGACATCACTGTGTGTATTATCCCTGTACTGTGACATCACTGTGTGTATTATCCCTGCACTGTGACATCACTGTGTATATTATCTCTGTACTGTGACATCACTGTGTGTATTATCCTGTACTGTGACATCACTGTGTGTATTATCCCTGTACTGTGACATCACTGTGTGTATTATCCCTGTACTGTGACATCACTGTGTGTATTATCCCTGTACTGTGACATCACTGTGTGTATTATCCCTGTACTGTGACATCACTGTGTGTATTATCCCTGTACTGTGACATCACTGTGTGTATTATCCCTGTACTGTGATATCACTGTGTATTATCCCTGTACTGTGACGTCACTGTGTATTATCTCTGTACTGTGACATCACTGTGTGCATTATCCCTATACTGTGACATCACTGTGTGTATTATCCCAGTACTGTGACATCACTGTGTGTATTATCTGTACTGTGACATCACTGTGTGTATTATCCCTGTACTGTGACATCACTGTGTATATTATGCTGTACTGTGACATCACTGTGTGTATTATCCCTGTACTGTGACATCACTGTGTGTATTATCCCTGTACTGTGACATCACTGTGTGTATTATCCCAGTACTGTGACATCACTGTGTGTATTATCTGTACTGTGACATCACTGTGTGTATTATCCCTGTACTGTGACATCACTGTGTATATTATGCTGTACTGTGACATCACTGTGTGTATTATCCCTGTACTGTGACATCACTGTGTGTATTATCCCTGTACTGTGACATCACTGTGTGTATAATCCCTGTACTGTGACATCACTGTGTGTATTATGCTGTACTGTGACATCACTGTGTGTATTATCCCTGTACTGTGACATCACTGTGTATATTATCCCTGTACTGTGACATCACTGTGTGTATTATCCCTGTACTGTGACATCACTGTGTATATTATCCCTGTACTGTGAGATCACTGTGTGTATTATCTCTGTACTGTGACATCACTGTGTATATTATCCCTGTACTGTGAGATCACTGTGTGTATTATCTCTGTACTGTGACATCACTGTGTGTATTATCCCTGTACTGTGACATCACTGTGTGTATTATCCCTGTACTGTGACATCACTGTGTGTATGATACCTGTACTGTGACATCACTGTGTGTATTATCCCTGTACTGTGACATCACTGTGTGTATTATCCCTGTACTGTGACATCACTGTGTGTATTATCCCTGCACTGTGACATCACTGTGTGTATTACCCCTGTACTGTGACATCACTGTGTGTATTATCCCTGTACTGTGACATCACTGTGTGTATTATCCCTGCACTGTGACATCACTGTGTATATTATCTCTGTACTGTGACATCACTGTGTGTATTATCCTGTACTGTGACATCACTGTGTGTATTATCCCTGTACTGTGACATCACTGTGTGTATTATCCCTGTACTGTGACATCACTGTGTGTATTATCCCTGTACTGTGATATCACTGTGTATTATCCCTGTACTGTGACGTCACTGTGTATTATCTCTGTACTGTGACATCACTGTGGCATTATCCCTATACTGTGACATCACTGTGTGTATTATCCCAGTACTGTGACATCACTGTGTGTATTATCTGTACTGTGACATCACTGTGTGTATTATCCTGTACTGTGACATCACTGTGTGTATTATCCCTGTACTGTGACATCACTGTGTGTATAATCCCTGTACTGTGACATCACTGTGTGTATTATGCTGTACTGTGACATCACTGTGTGTATTATCCCTGTACTGTGACATCACTGTGTATATTATCCCTGTACTGTGACATCACTGTGTGTATTATCCCTGTACTGTGACATCACTGTGTATATTATCCCTGTACTGTGAGATCACTGTGTGTATTATCTCTGTACTGTGACATCACTGTGTATATTATCCCTGTACTGTGAGATCACTGTGTGTATTATCTCTGTACTGTGACATCACTGTGTGTATTATCCCTGTACTGTGACATCACTGTGTGTATTATCCCTGTACTGTGACATCACTGTGTGTATGATCCCTGTACTGTGACATCACTGTGTGTATTATGTCTGTACTGTGACATCACTGTGTGTATTATCCCTGTACTGTGAGATCACTGTGTGTATTATCTCTGAACTGTGACATCACTGTGTGTATTATCTGTACTGTGACATCACTGTGTGTATTATCCCTGTACTGTGACATCACTGTGTATATTATGCTGTACTGTGACATCACTGTGTGTATTATCCCTGTACTGTGACATCACTGTGTGTATTATCCCTGTACTGTGACATCACTGTGTGTATAATCCCTGTACTGTGACATCACTGTGTGTATTATGCTGTACTGTGACATCACTGTGTGTATTATCCCTGTACTGTGACATCACTGTGTATATTATCCCTGTACTGTGACATCACTGTGTGTATTATCCCTGTACTGTGACATCACTGTGTATATTATCCCTGTACTGTGAGATCACTGTGTGTATTATCTCTGTACTGTGACTTCACTGTGTATATTATCCCTGTACTGTGAGATCACTGTGTATTATCCCTGTACTGTGACATCACTGTGTGTATTATCCCTGTACTGTGACATCACTGTGTGTATTATCCCTGTACTGTGAGATCACTGTGTGTATTATCCCTGTACTGTGACATCACTCTGTGTATTATCCCTGTACTGTGACATCACTGTGTGTATTATCTCTGTACTGTGACATCACTGTGTGTATTATCCCTGTACTGTGACATCTCTGTGTGTATTATCCCTGTACTGTGACATCACTGTGTGTATTATCTCTGTACTGTGACATCACTGTGTATTATCCTGTAATGTGACATCACTGTGTGTATTATCCCTGTACTGTGACATCACTGTGTGTATTATCCCTGTACTGTGACATCACTGTGTGTATTATCCCTGTACTGTGACATCACTGTGTGTATTATCTCTGTACTGTGACATCACTGTGTGTATTATGCCTGTACTGTGACATCACTGTGTGTATTATCCCTGTACTGTGACATCACTGTGTGTATTATCCCTGTAATGTGACATCACTGTGTGTATTATCCCTGTACTGTGACATCACTGTGTGTATTATCCCTGTACTGTGACATCACTGTGTGTATTATCCCTGTACTGTGACATCACTGTGTATTATCCCTGTACTGTGACATCACTGTGTGCATTATCTCTGTACTGTGACATCACTGTGTGTATTATCCCTGTACTGTGACATCACTGTGTGTATTATCCCTGTACTGTGACATCACTGTGTGTAATATCCCTGTACTGTGACATCACTGTGTGTATTATCCCAGTACTGTGACATCACTGTGTGTATTATCCCTGTACTGTGACATCACTGTGTGTATTATCCCTGTACTGTGACATCACTGTGTGTAATATCCCTGTACTGTGACATCACTGTGTGTATTATCTCTGTACTGTGACATCACTGTGTGTATTATCCCTGTACTGTGACATCACTGTGTGTATTATCCTGCACTGTGACATCACTGTGTGTTGCTCCCTGTTATATCTTTGGTTGTATACAGCTCAGTGATCACTTTGATGTAGCTATATATAGCTGATGCGCTTGTGGCTATATATATATATGGGACATATGTTGCAGCATATGGCAGCACATGGATTGTTGGTGTAATAATATAATAGAAATAATCCTGGTATAAGATGTATAATATGACGGGTATATCATGGATATGGTATATAGTGGAGATGTAACATATAGGGGGACAGTGAGTAATGCGGATGTGGACAGGCTCGGGGCCGGCACTGCCAGGAGCTCAATGCTAATGTATGTGACATCTTGTATCCTCCTGCTGTTATCAGTGCAGGGTGTCTATTCGCCTTCAGCATTGGGGAGTGTAATAAATGAGGCCGGATTTTGGGTAGGGGACGTAGACTGCATAGATAAGCCTATCTCCTCAGCTCCTACTGACTCCCGGAATAAGTAGGAGAAAAGACGGAATATCTTATCCTATGAGATTCATCCTAAGTACATGGTCTGCATGAGGCGCCCTATTTATGGCTAAAAATATTCAGCGAAGACTAAAACCTCCAAGTAACAAATTCTTAGCTCAATTTTAGCCTCAAATCTCTTGTTCTCTATTATAATTCCTCAATCACTGAATGTATTTCCGTATTCTAGACATAAAGATACAATTGATATTATTGATATTTCAGATTCATTTAGAAGTGGAATAAATACAGTGACACCTCTTTGAGCAGACCACCCCAATTTTGCCCCCTTAAATGAGCGGACTGAAGAGCACTCCAGAATTTTTTTGGGGGGAGATGGTCTTCTGGAGAGGTTCCACTGTATTTTTGTTATTTATTTTTTATACTCTTGTTTTTAAAACATTTTTATTTACAGAGTTTGTTTCTTTTATTATTTTTTTATATTTTTAATTATTAAAATTATTACTCTTTATTATCCATTTTGTTATTTTATTATTTAGTTTATTATTGTTAAAGTATTAAAAGCGCAACATTTTCTTTACCATAGAACCTTGTTAGGTGATAATTGACTTATTTTATTTATTTATTTATTTATTTATTTTTTTATACTTTTTTTTTACCTTTTTATTTAAAGAGTTTGTTTTTTCCATTTTGTTATTTTATTATTTTATCTATTATTTTTTTTTAAAGTTTTAATAGCACTACATTTTTTTTTTACCATAGAACCTTGTTAGGTCATAATTGACTTATTTTATTTATTTATTTATATTTATTTTTTTACCTTTTTATATACAGGCAGTCCCCGGGTTACATACAAGATAGGGACTGTAGGTTTGTTCTTAAGTTGAATTTGTATGTAAGTCGAAACTGTATATTTTATCATTGTAGTTCCCGACAATTTTTTTTTTTGCCCCAGTGACAACTGGAGTTTAAAATTTTTTTGCTGTAATAGGACCAAGAATTATCAATAAAGCTTCATTGCAGACAATTTTAAGCTGATTATTGCAGTCTGGGACTATTTTAAAGCATCCAGAGAGCTTCACCAGAGGTCACAGTGGGCAGAGGGGTCTGTCTGTAACTATGGGTTGTCTGTAAGTCGGGTGTCCTTAAGTAGGGGACCGCCTGTACAGAGTTTGTTTTTTCAATTTTGTTAATTTAGTATTAAACTGTTAATATCACTACATTACGCACATACGCACAAAGAAATAAACATGTACTTACCTCCTCTGACGCTACTGGTGTACCACGCCGGGGTATCCCCGTGCCATACCCCTCTTTGTTTACAGGGGCATGGAAGCTTCTATCCGAGAACTTCCAGGCACTCCGGCATGCCCCCCTGTCACCAAGATTCCGTACTGGGACAGTAGTCCGGGCATAGGGCCTGGAAATAGTGGGAGCTACCGTGCCCCTGTAAACAAAATGGGACAAGGTACAGAGGGACTGTGGTGCCGGACACCGGGATTGTCGGAGGAGGTGAGTATAGGCGGTCCCCTACTTAAGGACACCCGACTTACAGACGACCCCTAGTTACAGACGGACCCCTCTGCCCCCTGTGATCTCTGGTGAAGTCTCTGGATGTTACTATAGTCCCAGGCTGCAATGATCAGCTGTGAGGTGTCTGTAATGAGGCTTTATTGATAATCCTTGGTTCCATTACAGCAAAAATTTTTGAAACTCCAATTGTCACTGGGACAAAAAAAAAAAAAAAATTTGTCTAGAGTTACAATTATAAAATATACAATTTCTACTTCCATACAAATTCAACTTAAGAACAAACCTACGGACCCTATCTTGTACATAACCCGGGGACTGCCTGTATATGTTTATTGCTCTGTGCAGCTCCCCCACCCCCAGGCCATCTCCCAATTTTTTCTTACTCTTGGACAACCCCTTTAAGGACTTCACATAAATACACTTAATAAAAATAGCCACTGTATATGCAGTATATACACAATATCACAAATTATAAAGAGACACTCACTGGGGGTCATTTATCTTATTTCCCCTTTCTTTGAGCTCTTTTTGCTCCTGTTGTGAGTCTATTTTTTGTACTATTTGTCTTTGTCGTTTTGGCTCTTTGTCAAATGCAGGGATTTTTTTGCGCCTTATCAGACGCAATTTGTTGCGCAAATCATACCATTGCCTCTCCTAAGGAAAGGGTCAGGACTGGTGTGTTATTGCGCAATTATTTCTGCCCATATAGACGCCATGTAATGATAAATAGGGCGCAAAAACACACGGCGAATTGAGGTGTAACATTCCAAACAAGCGCAAAATTGTTACAAATGTCGCAAAAATGTTGCACAAATGTCTCAAGTCACTACTTTCCATTTTCTAAGTTTTCCTCAAGTATGGTTTCGTCTGGAAGTTTTTTGCGCCAAAAAATGTCGCAACATTTAGCACATGTGGAATAGAAGATAAATGTGTTGTACTGATGAAAAATGTTTGAAAAAATTGGAAAGTGTCCCCAAAAAGGCGCAAAAATTGCAATGCGTCAAAAAATGTCTCAAACCAGATAGAAAAAAACACAAAGAAAAATAAAGATAAATGACCCCCAAGGACTGCCAGCCCTAGATTAGCATTTTTTAGAACCCAAATTCTTACAAAAATAAAAATATCTAAATCCTTCTTTCAATTTTTTTTTCTCCCCGTCACAGTAACTACCTCTGCCAAAATTCTAACAACAACAATAGCGACACTAATTATAATATTTTATTAATCATTTTATTATTTGCTGTCAATTCATTGATTATTATCCTTTATAACCCATTTTGTTATTTTATTATTTTGTTCATTATTTTTTAAGTATTTTTGTTTACAAAAATAAAAGTGTCTAAATCCTACTTTGATTTTTTTTCCTCCCCGTTACAGTAACTGCCCTTTTTAATTTTTTTACTATTATTCTTTATAACCCATTTTGTTATTTTATTATTTTGCTTATTATTTTTAAAGCGTTTTTGTTTACGAAAATAAAAGTATCTAAATCCTACCTTCAATTTTTTTTTCTTCTCACTGCAATAACTGCCTCTGCCAAAATTCTAGCAACAACAATAGCAACACTAATTATAATATTTTATTAATCATTTTATTGTTTGCTGTCAGGTTTGTCAACTTTCCTGCTTAAAAAAAAAAAAAAATGAAAGCTTTTATGAACTTGCAAAAAAAAAAAGTCTATATATTGCTCCCGCCATATGGGGCTACCAACGACTCACCAACCGAATTTAAGATGCAGCATATTGAGGTGACCATATGTTACATTGCTGTAGAATGGCTGAGTGATTCATGCCCGTCACATTCTAGTATATCAATTAAAGCTCCTTGAAGTCGGCATGATTTGTGTCTCTGTTATTAAACCCTGCTAATTCATCCCACTTACACATCCGTTATAAATCTCTGGGAGAGCCGCTTGATTCATGGCAATCTGGGAGCATGCTACAGCAAATTCTTCTCCTTGTAATTAACAGTAAATTGTTTTACTGCCTCGCAATGAATTTTTCAGTTATATTGCAAATGAACTCCTAAACGCACGGTTATTTCCCAAGAACTGACTTATATCATTAGGTAATTAAAAAGTATCGCTCTAAACCAAAAGGCTTTTCATCAAGAGGAATACAATGTAGCCATAGATTAAGGACAAGGCGATCGCCAAACACCGGATTTGTCAGGGATTTCACTCTATGTACAAAAATAACACAAAAGAAACAAAAAGAATAGGCTCAGCCCCAGACGCTTCCGATACTGTGACTTGGAAAGTTGTTACATTGGGGCAAATTTACTTATCCGGTCACGTCACAATCCCGTGGCGCGTTGTCCGACGAGGATTCGGGTCTGCCGCGATTCACTAAGATTGTGCAACCAAGTTCCTGCATCTGTCACTTCTGCGCCGAGGTCCGCCAGAGTTCACCTTCTTCTTCCCGGTGCATATGAGTGCTTGATCTTGGGACAAAATTCAGTTTTTAAATTCCGCGGTTTGTCCGAAATCCATCGGATTGTGCGACGGCCACGCCCCCTGATTTCTGATGCATGCAAGCCGGCGCCACAATCCGATCGCGTGTGCCAAAAACCCGGGGCAATTCGGCGCAAAATGGAAATAATTGCAAAACCCGACAAAAGTGCGGCGTTCAGACCCTTAGTAAATGAGCCCCAATGTAACCATAGATTAAGGACAAGGCGATCGCCAAACACCGTATTTGTCAGTCATTTCACTTTACGTACAAAAATGACACAAAAGAAACAAAAAAGAATAGGCTCACGCCCCAGACGCTTCCGATACTGTGACTTGGAAAGTTGTTACAATGGGGCAGATTTACTTACTCGGTCCTGTCGCGATCCCACGGTGCGTTGTCCGACAAGGATTCGGGTTGGCCACGATTCACTAAGATTGTGCGCCCGAGTTCCTGCATCCTGCATCTACGCTGAGGTCCGCCGGAGTTCACCTGCTTCTTCCTGGTGCTTGTAAGTGCTTGATCTTGCGACACAATTCCATATTTTTTCCGAAATCCGTCAGGTTGTGCGACGGCCATGCCCCCTGATTTCTGATGCATGCAAGCCGGCGCCACAATCCGATCGCGTGTGCCAAAAACCCGGGGCAATTCGGCGCAAAATGGAAATAATTGCAAAACCCGACAAAAAGTGCGGCGTTCAGACCCTTAGTAAATGAGCCCCAATGTAACCATAGCTTAAGGACAAGGCGATCGCCAACACCATATTTTTCAGTCATTTCACTTTACGTACAAAAATGACACAAAAGAAACAAAAAAGAATACGATCAGACCCAGACGATTCCGATACTTTGATACTTTGAAAGTTGATACATTGTGGGCATGGATCTGGAACTGGATCCAGAATGGGGGAGGAGTTGTCTTAGACCAACCAAATAGGAGGCGGTTTCTACATGAATACAGCAGGTTTCTACTAGTTAGGAACTCTGAATCCCCTTGGCAGGGTCGGCTCCAGGTTTCAGTAGACCACTGGGCATAGAGATCACGTGGAAAAAATTCTGAAACGAAAACTCCTCCTGTCTTCTGCTCCCTAAAATATTCCCTATTTTATCATAGCCCCCTCATGGTTGTTTTATATAAAGTCCCCCTATGGATTCCTTATATACAGCCTTATGTAGGCCCCCCCAGCAGCCCTGGGCCCTGGCAATTGCCCAAGTATACCCAGTGCTGGCGCCGGCCCTTCCCCTTGGGGGCCCGGGTAATGGATGCAAAAAACAAAGAACAAAAAACTAAAAAAACAAAATATTCAGGTCCGTGCTGAAAATTGAATTGTTTGGATCCTCGAATCGAATTGCATTGTTTGGCCATCGGACAACCCGATGAATTCGGACTACGTACGGGATTTAAAATTCAAATTGTGTCACAAGACACGCACTTACATGCCTCAGGAAGAAGAAGTTGAACTCCAGCGGACCACAGCGGGGAAGCGACACATGCAGGATATCGGGCGCACGATCTTGCTGAATCGCGCAGGACTTAATCTCCGTCGGACCGTCCGGATTGGAGATCGCGACAGGACCGGGTAAGTAAATGTGCCCCAATGTTGTTAAATTGACATTCATACATATTACATACATTTACTTACCCGGTCCCTTGGAGTTCCCGAAAGTGCATTGCCCGGCGACAATGCCCTGTGCCGTGATTCACTAAGATTGTGCGCCCGATATCCTGCATGTGCCGATTCCCCGCTCAGGTCCCCGGAGTTCACCTTCTTCTTCCTGGTACATGTAAGTGCATTGGATGCAACACAATTTGAATGTTAAATCCCGTGCTCAATCTGATCGTCCGATGGCCGTGCCCCGAATTCCGACGCATGAAAGCCGGCGCAGCCTCGCCAAAATCCGATCACGTGTGACAAGTGTTTCTTTTGTAAAATAGTACCTACGTTGGCCAGCTGAGTGGTGTGCATTTTTTTGGACTTTTTAAAAGCTCTCAGATGGCCAATTAGTCTAAAATGTGTCTAAACATCTGGATGAGTAAGATAGAAAAGTTTAGTTCAGCTCAGTCGAATGAATAAAGGAGTTGGGAAGGAAATACAGAGAGTCGCAAAGAAATTCACAACTGCTCAAAAATATGAGACTTTTTTGTACTAAGATGAAGAAAAAGCTGATAAATCTCCCCCACTGTTTCCCTGCTGGTTGGACAGGAAGTCATGTGACTATTGCAGCCAATCAATGATCTCAGCAGTCACAGGAGGCAGAACAGTGATGATGTTGCCTTTGACTGGCATCAAAGGTGGCCTGGAGGGGGGGGGGGGCTACAAACAACAATGGAAAACTGAGACAAGGTAAGTACATTTTATTTTTTAACCTTCCCTCTTTTCTGTAAAACTGACCACTTAAAGATGGTCATAAATTTTTTTTTAAAATAACAAATTTACATAATTAATACGATACTGTTGAAAAAAGACACATGTCCTTCAAGTTTAACCAAGCAAAGGATGTAAGGGAAACATTTCTATACTATAACATAAACATCAGGGTTATTTTAATTGAAAAAGGCATCTAGACCCTTTTTGAAGCTCTCTCCTCTCTCTGCTGTGCTCTGCTCCTGAGCTCGGCGACTCCACACATTCACAGTTCTTACAGTCAAGAAGCCTTGTTACCTCTGGTGATTAACCCTTGTTTCCTCCAGGCTGAGACAGTGCCCTCTTGTCTTTTGCTTTGATTAAACCTGGAACAACTTCCCACCATATTTTTTTGTAGGGGCCATTCATATATTTATAAATGAATAATGTTCTCCCTTCGTCATCTCTTTTCCGAGACTAAATAAATCTAATTTGTTTAATCGTTCCTCATAACTTAGACACGATTAAGTTAAGTCTGAACTAATTTATTTCCTTAGGATGAGCCAATTGGACAATAAGAGAATGGGCAACTTTGTAGCAAAAATTATTAATATGAAACTTTTTGATTTACCGAAACCAACCAAAAAAATTAAAAAAAAATTTTGATAAATTGTTTTTTAAATCTCATGGCACTGGTTATGGCACATTTTCTCTACCTGCTCCATTTTTTGATGCATTATTAAGCCTTTCATTCCGAAATAAGAGTCTCTTTGAATTCGGATAGAGCGCGGCACACGTCTCGTGGAGAGCGCAGCTGACTGTAAGTGCAATATGCTAAGTGTAATATTTGAAAAGCCTCAGATCCTTGCTGAGATTACAGCGAGACAGCTGCGAGTAACCTAATGGGATCTAACATTCACCAACGTACTGTACGCAGGCAGCAAAAAACTATCAACACGACATCCTGGGCCTAATCTGACAAAAACGCACAATTTACTTAGCATCAAGTTGGGAATCCGAATCTACATCACATTGTAGTTTGTAAGACAGACAAGACAACCCATCAGCATCATTACCCCACAAGACCCACAGGCAACTCCGACTCAACCAATACAGCTGACGCTCGAGTCTGCCAGGGAGCCAGATGTAACGGCTGCTGGAAAAATATCCAACTCGCATCAGCATCTGTGATCTTAATTGCATTGAAAAAAAGGGGAGAGAGAAGAAAACTGCTCTTATGGCATCAGAGTGTAAGGAAATTATACCTTCCGTATATCTCTTTAAAGGAAATCTACCACCAGGATGAAGGATTGTAAACCAAGCACACTGACATACTGGGGTGTGCCCCTTCTGGCAGGATCTGCTCTTCTTTTAGCTTCTTATGCCCTTGTTTTCAGAAAAAAGGGCTTTCAAAATTATGCAAATGAGCCTAAGGGGCTCATAAGGCTCATTTGCATAATTTTAAATGGCCTTTTTTTGTAAATCTAGGGAATAAGAAGATAAAGGAAGAGCAGATCCTGACAGAGGGGGCACAGACCAGTATGTCACTGTGCTTGGTTTACAATCATTCATCCTGGTGGAAGATGTCCTTTAAGTAGAACAATTAAATTATACTCCAGAGTCACTGTGTATTACAGTGGTTCCTCTCCGCTTACCTGAAGCCAAAGTCCTCCCAGATGAATGTTTGCTTGTCACACAGCCGATCTTATTGCAGAGGGTGACAGTGAAGATGTAGTCCTGATAGGCCTCGAGTCCTGTCACTTCATAATATACTTCATGGCTCTCCGCTACGTACAACACCTGGAGGGAGCGAGACCCAACATGAGAAGATCTTCATCATATAGAGACACTGGATACAAGCTTAGGAGAAGTGTTATAACCCCATCAGCCGTGGACGGGGAGGTGAACAACAATGACTATTTGGTGGGAATGGCTCCTGTCATTGGGAAATATAGGAAGTTCTTGTGTTAAAAGGAGGAAAATTTGGAAACTGAAGAGTCTCGGAGACTGTGACAAGGAACTAATTGTACTCAATATGACAGATTTTGTTGGGTATTCCCAGAATGGAGCATTTAATACATAATTGCCAACAATTCCCTGGAATATTCAGGATGTTCTCAAATAAGCGGAGGACCTCTAGGTGATCCTTAAGTGTTGGGGAACCCCCTGAGCCTAGAAGATCACTCCAACATCTGCCACTATCTTCAACATTTCGGTATGACAAAGAAACTTTATTTGTCGATCATGGACTGAAACAAACCAATCGTATCCTAGAGGGCGTGGTGACCCTAAAGTGGGTGTGGTTTAAAATATGAAATCAATTGGTTATATCTTGCCAAGTATGGGAGAGAACCTACCAAAAATGGTCCAAGGATGGGCATCAAATGAACTGGTTAGAGGGTTATGGGCCCTAAGAGCTCATAAGTCCTCCCTATTTTGCATCTGTACCCCTCCATCTTGAAGGCAGTGGCCTCCTTCAGAAGGACAGGGCTAAAGGAGTTCTGTATACCACCATATACCCATGTATTAGCATCTATGAAACATGCCCAAAGTATTGACCCGTAAACTTAGATTTTTGAGGTAACCCTATATTAACAACATAGAAACAATTCTACGAGATAAATTCAAGACCAAATCCATTGGGCCAAAATTTAAGGGGAGGACAGCGCGCTTACCTCTGAAGACGCTCTCCTATCCGATTTCTCCAAATGGTCCCCAGACACCATGTTGATGGTATAGCCGGTGACTTCTCCCCTTGCAAAATTGTTACCTGGTTTCTCCCAAGTCACGTTTAGAGAGTCTGATGACAGCGGGATCACGGATGGGGGCGGCATGTATACAGGATCTGTCAGGGCAGAACACTAATTATCAACAGGACATGGATGGCAGCACTGGCCCTGATCTCTATGGAAAACTGGAAAGAGTCTGCAGTGCCTCCACAGGACAAATAAGGTATTACACAGATACATAGATAGATAGATAGATAGATAGATAGATAGATAGATAGATAGATAGATAGATAGATAGATAGATATGAGATAGATAGATAGATATGAGATAGATAGATAGATATGAGATAGATAGATAGATATGAGATAGATAGATAGATAGATAGATAGATAGATAGATAGATAGAAGATAGATAGATAGATATGAGAGAGATAGATATGAGATAGATAGATATGAGATAGATAGATAGATATGAGATAGATAGATAGATAGATAGATAGATAGATAGATAGATAGATAGATAGATATGAGATAGATGATAGATAGATAGATAGATAAATAGATAGATTTATAGATATTCTTGCCTGATTCTTCTGTTTTAAATATCACCCACTCTGATGCGATGCTTCCAGCCATGTTACTGGTCACAGTACAGAACTCATATTCCGTGTTTGGCTCCAGGTTCGTGATCGCGGCGTGTGTTACCGGCGGTGTTAATGCGTTTTCATTCTCAGATTCCACCACCTGCTGAGGGTTCAGCCATCCGCTGGCATGGAAGACCCTCCTTTCCAATGTTTGGTGGACGCCTCTCATGTACAGCTCATGCCTTATAACCACTCCTAGAGAGAAGAACCATAATAATACAGGGGATGCATTAGGGTCAGTATTGGGCTAGCCTTAGGGTTAGAATTAGAGTTAAGGTTACCCCCATTGCAACCCAAAGTTAAAAATTTGGAGAAAATGAATGAAACAGGATCTTTTTATACAAATTCTGTATTTTAGAGGTCCACATACTAGTTTCCAGGATAATTGAAGCAACATCGGTTCGCCCAAAGCCAATCAGAAAAAAATCTGGGATCCATTTTTTGCTGGAAAATTGGTAGATTTGTACGGAATCTCTAGCTATTTGCCATTATTTAATGCCTGTAATGATGATTATTATTGAGGCTCTTAGGTCGGGATGAGCGGACTCTTTCAGGTTCTGGTTCACCATGTTCTAACAGACACAATCCTGAAAGTTAGAGTCACCCCCACCAGTTCAGCGAAAAATCTGGGTTAGGGTCAGGCGTTTGGTTTCAACCCCCCAGTAGTAACACCCACATTCACTGCTCCCAAATTGTCACTCCCTTGATGTCATCGCGGAAAGGCGACCCTAGGAAAAATGGTGGCATGCACGCTCCATCTGTATTTATATGCCACTGGAGGCATTGCAAACCCAGACCTCATGCTGAACCAGTAGGGATGACCCTAACTTTGGCGAACCAGAACCTGAAAAAGTTCTCATCACTACCTAAGAGCCTCAATAACAATCTTCTTTATAGGTCCATAACCTAATGGTAAATGGCTAAAGAGAAGCAAATCTATAGAGTCATTCTTAGATTTACTACAAGTGCAATATCAAATCCAAATTCGTTTTGATTCGCTGTAGGCCAAAGTTGCTTCAATTATCCCGGAAACTAGTATGTTACCCCATCTGAACCTCAAAAACACAGAATTTTTCTAAAAAGATCTTGTTTAGTTCATCCCACAATATTGGGCATGGACACAAATGGATTTGCTTATCCCTACTCTTAGGCTAATAAAATCTTCAATTTTCAAAAATCATGCCTTTGATATCCAGGGTCCTGAGTTCGATTCCCTTCTTGGACACATCAAAAAATGTAAACATTTTTTTTCTGTAATGTTTTTAGGCATCTCTCTGTAGTCATAGTGTACTCCAACTTAGAAGAGAGATGCAGCATTTCCTGCTAATAGTATGAGTCCTAAAAGGAGACTGTCACCCAACACTAACAGTTAAAAGTGTGAGTCATAACAGGAGACTGTCCCCATCACTTCCTGCTAATAGTGTGAGTGCTGGCAGGAGACTGTCCCATCACTTCCTGCTAATAGTGTGAGTGGTGGCAGGAGACTGTCCCATCACTTCCTGCTAATAGTGTGAATGCTGGAGGAGACTGCCCCATCACTTCCTGCTAATAGTGTGAGTGCTGACAGGAGACTGTCCCCGTCACTTCCTGCTAATAGTGTGAGTGCTGACAGGAGACTGTCCCATCACTTCCTGCTAATAGTGTGAGTGCTGACAGGAGACTGTCCCATCACTTCCTGCTAATAGTGTGAGTGGTGGCAGGAGACTGTCCCATCACTTCCTGCTAATAGTGTGAGTGGTAGCAGGAGACTGTCCCATCACTTCCTGCTAATAGTGTGAATGCTGGAGGAGACTGCCCCATCACTTCCTGCTAATAGTGTGAGTGCTGACAGGAGACTGTCCCCGTCACTTCCTGCTAATAGTGTGAGTGCTGGCAGAAGACTGTCCTGATCACTTCCTGCTAATAGTGGGAGTGCTGGCAGGAGACAGTCCCCATCAATTCATCCTAATAGTTTAAGTGCTGACAGGAGACTGTCCCCATGACTTCCTCCTAATAGTGTGAGTGCTGGCAGGAGACTGTCCCCATCACTTCCTGCTAATAGCGTGAGTGCTGACAGGAGACTGTCCCCATCACTTCCTCCTAATAGTGTGAGTGCTGGCAGGAGACTATCCTCTAACACTTCCTGCTAATAGTGTAAGTGCTAAAAGGACACTGTCCCCATCACTTCCTCCTAATAGTGGGATTGCTAGCAAGAGACTGTCCCCATCACTGCCTCCTAATAGTGTGAATGCTGGAGGAGACTGCCCCAACACTTCCTGCTAATAGTGTGAGTGCTGACAGGAGACTGTCCCCATCACTTCCTGCTAATAGTGTGAGTGCTGACAGGAGACTGTCCCCATCACTTCCTCCTAATAGTGTGAGTGCTGGCAGGAGTCTGTCCCCTTCTCTTCCTGCTAATAGTGTGAGTGCTGGCAGGAGTCTGTCCCCTTCTCTTCCTGCTAATAGTGTGAGTGCTGGCAGGAGTCTGTCCCCTTCTCTTCCTGCTAATAGTGTGAGTGCTGGCAGGAGTCTGTCCCCTTCTCTTCCTGCTAATAGTGTGAGTGCTAGCAGGAGACTGTCCCCTTCTCTTCCTGCTAATAGTGTGAGTACTGGCAGGAGACTGTCCCAATCACTTCCTCCTAATCGTGTGAGTGCTAGCAGGAGACTGTCCCCATCACTTCCTGCTAATAGTGTGAGTGCTGGCAGGAGACTGTCCTCTAACACTTCCTGCAAAGATAAACTTCCTGTCAACAAAGACAGGGGTGTAAAATTCTAGTAAACCGTTAACATTGTTAAAGACATTAAATGAGAAATTTTTTTTATGTAACAGTCAGATTTGATTTCCAATTTTTCCACACTGAGGTCAAGCCCTTTTATTGTTTAAAATTGATACATTGTAATTTGGGGAAAGTATCAGATGTGACGACAGGATATGGATGCGCCCGATACGGAGGAGACATTAAGAAGATGTCGTTGTGATTTTGCATAAGAAACTGATTAAGAATGGAAATGTATAATGTGATATTATTTCCCTGTGTCATCAGGAACTATTTTGGAAGTGTAGATCATCCGTCCCAAAACAATCTTAATTAACATTGATCGTCATACTAAAAAT
This sequence comes from Engystomops pustulosus, assembly GCF_040894005.1. Classification (NCBI taxonomy): domain Eukaryota; kingdom Metazoa; phylum Chordata; class Amphibia; order Anura; family Leptodactylidae; genus Engystomops; species Engystomops pustulosus. The sequence goes on along the minus strand of NC_092413.1, from coordinate 15,927,989 downwards.
AATTGCCCTTGACAACCAGGCAAAAAAAAAAAAAAATATCATTATAAAACTTCCTGGTATTGAGAGAAATGTCACCATAAGCAAAGGCGCAGGAGAAGCCCCTCCAGGGCCTGGATACTAAACCTTTGAGGGAACCGAAATGCATCACCACAGACTCATTTGTCTGTAAGAAGAGTCTAATTTGGGGGCTTTTCAATTAATTATGGTTAAAAGTAAAAATGGTAAATTAAGAGAGATGAGGCCGGGGGGAGGGGATTATAATGAATGGACCTTATATCTCCTCATTCTCTCATTTGAGAAGGTCATTCATCAGGGTTGTGCAGTTATGAAGATTATTTTGCTTGTAATAAGCCCCTTTATTTTCTTGGACGCTGTAAAACAAAGTTAATAAAACATCCCATCAGCTGTACATGGACAGTACAGGGATAATACACACAGTGATGACACAGTACAGGGGTAATACACACAGTGATGTCACAGTACAGGGATAATACACACAGTGATGTCACAGTACAGGGATAATACACACAGTGATGTCACAGTACAGGGGTAATACACACAGTGATGTCACAGTACAGAGATAATACACACAGTGATGTCACAGTACAGGGGTAATACACACAGTGATGTCACAGTACAGGGGTAATACACACAGTGATGTCACAGAACAGGGGTAATACACACAGTGATGTCACAGTACAGGGATAATACACACAGTGATGTCACAGTACAGGGGTAATACACACAGTGATGTCACAGTACAGGGGTAATACACACAGTGATGTCACAGTACAGGAATAATACACACAGTGATGGCACAGTACAGGGATAATACACACAGTGATGTCACAGTACAGGGGTAATACACACAGTGATGTCACAGTATAGGGATTATACACACAGTGATGTCACAGTACAGGGATAATACACACAGTGATGTCACAGTACAGAGATAATACACACAGTGATGTCACAGTAAAGGGATAATACACACAGTGATGTCACAATACAGGGATAATACACACAGTGATGTCACAGTACAGGTATAATACACACAGTGATGTCACAGTACAGGGATAATACACACAGTGATGTCACAGTACAGAGATAATGCACACAGTGATGTCACAGTACAGGGATAATACACACAGTGATGTCACAGTACAAAGATAATACACACAGTGATGTCACAGTACAAAGATAATACACACAGTGATGTCACAGTACAGGGATAATACACACAGTGATGTCAGAGTACAGAGATAATACACACAGTGATGTCAGAGTACAGAGATAATACACACAGTGATGTCACAGTACAGGGATAATACACACAGTGATGTCACAGTACAGGGATAATACACAGTGATGTCACAGTACAGGGATAATACACACAGTGATGTCAGAGTACAGAGATAATACACACAGTGGTGTCACAGTACAGGGATAATACACACAGTGATGTCACAGTACAGGGATAATACACACAGTGATGTCACAGTACAGAGATAATACGCACAGTGATGTCACAGTACAGGGATAATGTACACAGTGATGTCACAGTACAGAGATAATACACACAGTGATGTCACAGTACAGGGATAATGCACACAGTGATGTCACAGTACAGGGATAATACACACAGTGATGTCAGAGTACAGGAATAATACTCACAGTGATGTCACAGTACAGGGATAATACACACAGTGATGTCACAGTACAGGGATAATACACACAGTGATGTCACAGTACAGGGATAATACACACAGTGATGTCACAGTACAGGGGTAATACACACAGTGATGTCACAGTACAGAGATAATACACACAGTGATGTCACAGTACAGGGGTAATACACACAGTGATGTCACAGTACAGGGGTAATACACACAGTGATGTCACAGAACAGGGGTAATACACACAGTGATGTCACAGTACAGGGATAATACACACAGTGATGTCACAGTACAGGGGTAATACACACAGTGATGTCACAGTACAGGGGTAATACACACAGTGATGTCACAGTACAGGAATAATACACACAGTGATGGCACAGTACAGGGATAATACACACAGTGATGTCACAGTACAGGGGTAATACACACAGTGATGTCACAGTATAGGGATTATACACACAGTGATGTCACAGTACAGGGATAATACACACAGTGATGTCACAGTACAGAGATAATACACACAGTGATGTCACAGTAAAGGGATAATACACACAGTGATGTCACAATACAGGGATAATACACACAGTGATGTCACAGTACAGGTATAATACACACAGTGATGTCACAGTACAGGGATAATACACACAGTGATGTCACAGTACAGAGATAATGCACACAGTGATGTCACAGTACAGGGATAATACACACAGTGATGTCACAGTACAAAGATAATACACACAGTGATGTCACAGTACAAAGATAATACACACAGTGATGTCACAGTACAGGAATAATACACACAGTGATGGCACAGTACAGGGATAATACACACAGTGATGTCACAGTACAGGGATAATACACACAGTGATGTCACAGTACAGAGATAATACACACAGTGATGTCACAGTAAAGGGATAATACACACAGTGATGTCACAATACAGGGATAATACACACAGTGATGTCACAGTACAGGTATAATACACACAGTGATGTCACAGTACAGGGATAATACACACAGTGATGTCACAGTACAGAGATAATGCACACAGTGATGTCACAGTACAGGGATAATACACACAGTGATGTCACAGTACAAAGATAATACACACAGTGATGTCACAGTACAAAGATAATACACACAGTGATGTCACAGTACAGGGATAATACACACAGTGATGTCAGAGTACAGAGATAATACACACAGTGATGTCAGAGTACAGAGATAATACACACAGTGATGTCACAGTACAGGGATAATACACACAGTGATGTCACAGTACAGGGATAATACACAGTGATGTCACAGTACAGGGATAATACACACAGTGATGTCAGAGTACAGAGATAATACACACAGTGGTGTCACAGTACAGGGATAATACACACAGTGATGTCACAGTACAGGGATAATACACACAGTGATGTCACAGTACAGAGATAATACGCACAGTGATGTCACAGTACAGGGATAATGTACACAGTGATGTCACAGTACAGAGATAATACACACAGTGATGTCACAGTACAGGGATAATGCACACAGTGATGTCACAGTACAGGGATAATACACACAGTGATGTCAGAGTACAGGAATAATACTCACAGTGATGTCACAGTACAGGGATAATACACACAGTGATGTCACAGTACAGGGATAATACACACAGTGATGTCACAGTACAGGGATAATACACACAGTGATGTCACAGTACAGGGGTAATACACACAGTGATGTCACAGTACAGAGATAATACACACAGTGATGTCACAGTACAGGGGTAATACACACAGTGATGTCACAGTACAGGGGTAATACACACAGTGATGTCACAGAACAGGGGTAATACACACAGTGATGTCACAGTACAGGGATAATACACACAGTGATGTCACAGTACAGGGGTAATACACACAGTGATGTCACAGTACAGGGGTAATACACACAGTGATGTCACAGTACAGGAATAATACACACAGTGATGGCACAGTACAGGGATAATACACACAGTGATGTCACAGTACAGGGGTAATACACACAGTGATGTCACAGTATAGGGATTATACACACAGTGATGTCACAGTACAGGGATAATACACACAGTGATGTCACAGTACAGAGATAATACACACAGTGATGTCACAGTAAAGGGATAATACACACAGTGATGTCACAATACAGGGATAATACACACAGTGATGTCACAGTACAGGTATAATACACACAGTGATGTCACAGTACAGGGATAATACACACAGTGATGTCACAGTACAGAGATAATGCACACAGTGATGTCACAGTACAGGGATAATACACACAGTGATGTCACAGTACAAAGATAATACACACAGTGATGTCACAGTACAAAGATAATACACACAGTGATGTCACAGTACAGGGATAATACACACAGTGATGTCAGAGTACAGAGATAATACACACAGTGATGTCAGAGTACAGAGATAATACACACAGTGATGTCACAGTACAGGGATAATACACACAGTGATGTCACAGTACAGGGATAATACACAGTGATGTCACAGTACAGGGATAATACACACAGTGATGTCAGAGTACAGAGATAATACACACAGTGGTGTCACAGTACAGGGATAATACACACAGTGATGTCACAGTACAGGGATAATACACACAGTGATGTCACAGTACAGAGATAATACGCACAGTGATGTCACAGTACAGGGATAATGTACACAGTGATGTCACAGTACAGAGATAATACACACAGTGATGTCACAGTACAGGGATAATGCACACAGTGATGTCACAGTACAGGGATAATACATACAGTGATATCACAGTACAGGGATAATACACACAGTGATGTCAGAGTAAGATACCACATTGGTTGTCATACATAGAAGTAAATATTAGTTACATAAATAGTAGAACACACAACGTTGAAGTTATTGTACATTCACTTCACTTTGGTTACCTGTTCCTTCCTCCTGAACACCTGAGGCTACACATACATGTGCCTTTTTCAACCTCAGCCATTAAATGTTACAATGGTGCTCTCCCCCTTTATTTCCATGTGGTTCACATATTTTACCAAATTCTGCTTTCTGCTCAATGAGACACTTGGGATCTCACTCAGTGCACTAATCACAGATAATAATAAAGGAGAACTTACCATTTGGTTGTAGCGGTGGTGACCACTGTAGGTGAAGAGATGTAGAGCTTGAATCTTGGAGCACTGGTGGAGTCTGACCTGCAGGGGGCGCTTGAGCTGTTACCACTGTGATTGGTGAACTTTGGAGACAGCCCTCAGAATTACATATGTGCACTGAAAAATTATATTTGGTGAATGGCATTAAATTTTGGACAGTGACATGTGTGTTGAGGCCTTCGTAGGCGATGGTTGACTCCAATGACCCTTGTGAGGTGAACATTAGTCTAAATGTCTCGACAGGTCCAAGGACATCTGGTACAAAAGTCCAGTTCATCGAAGCCGAGTACTGACCCACAGGATACAATAAGCTCAGTCGTATTTCACCAGTTGGCGCTCCGGGTCGTGTTTGGTAGGTCACATCGGTGCTGCTGACAGATCCATGGACGTTTCTAGCACTGACGTGATATGTGTAGTTGGTGTATGGCTGAAGAGACTCATCGATGTATCTCTGTATACCTGATCCAAGACATAAAGAAGGACATATTTCGTTTATATACACGCCGTAAGGAACAAAAAGTTGCACAAAAAGTCTCATCATGTTCCTTAAGGTGAAGAACAATGCATTGAGTTGCCCATCCCCTACTAGAGCATATCCTGAGAGTTATAGGGGTGCTGAGCACTGACAGAAATATCCAGAAGTATGGGATAGACCGAGTTACGGCAGCAGAGGGAATCACTGTCTGGCCAAAGGAAGACCTAGCTATGTATTCTACTTACCGACTGTTGGAAGATCTAGAAGAACTGGCTCTATTTCTCGAAAGATCAAAATAGTTCCATAAGCAAGGCATCAGATCAATGTTGGACCAAGTCCTCTTGGCCAACATTTGAGCAGCTGACTAGCAAAGAGGTTTGCTAGCACTTTGTTATCTGCTCTCTTATTAGTCTGACCTCAGACTTCTTCCTTATTTAAATAGTTATGTCATCTATTCCACCTATTTACCTACAATAAAAGGTTGTACACTCACCGGCCACTTTATTAGGTACACCTGTCCAACTGCTCGTTAACACTTAATTTCTAATCAGCCAATCACATGGCGGCAACTCAGTGCATTTAGGCATGTAGACATGGCCAAGACAATCTCCTGCAGTTCAAACCGAGCATCAGTATGGGGAAGAAAGGTGATTTGAGTGCCTTTGAACGTGGCATGGTTGTTGGTGCCAGAAGGGCTGGTCTGAGTATTTCAGGAACTGCTGATCTACTGGGATTTTCACGCACAACCATCTCTAGGGTTAACAGAGAATGGTCCGAAAAAGAAAAAACATTCAGTGAGCGGCAGTTCTGTGGGCGGAAATGCCTTGTTGATGCCAGAGGTCAGAGGATAATGGGCAGACTGGTTCGAGCTGATAGAAAGGCAACAGTGACTCAAATCGACACCCGTTACAACTAAGGTAGGCAGAAGAGCATCTCTGAACGCACAGTACGTCGAACTTTGAGGCAGATGGGCTACAGCAGCAGAAGACCACACCGGGTGCCACTCCTTTCAGCTAAGAACAGGAAACTGAGGCTACAATTTGCACAAGCAAATTGGACAGTAGAAGATTTGAAAAACGTTGCCTGGTCTGATGAGTCTTGATTTCTGCTGCGACATTCGGATGGTAGGGTCAGAATTTGGCGTCAACAACATGAAAGCATGGATCCATCCTGCCTTGTATCAACGGTTCAGGCTGGTGGTGGTGGTGTCATGGTGTGGGGAATATTTTCTTGGCACTCTTTGGGCCCCTTGGTACCAATTGAGCATCGTTGCAACGCCACAGCCTACCTGAGTATTGTTGCTGACCATGTCCATCCCTTTATGAGCACAATGTACCCTGTAACATCTGATGGGTACTTTCAGCAGGATAATGCGCCATGTCATAAAGCTGGAATCATCTCAGACTGGTTTCTTGAACATGACAATGATGTCACTGGACTCAAATGGCCTCCACAGTCACCAGATCTCAATCCAATAGAGCATCTTTGGGATGTGGTGGAACGGGAGATTCGCATCATGGATGTGCAGCCGACAAATCTGCGGCAACTGTGTGATGCCATCATGTCACTATGGAGCAAAATCTCTGAGGAGCTTCCAGCACCTTGTTGTATCTATGCCACGAACAATTGAGGCAGTTCTGAAGGCAAAAGGGGGTCCAACCCGTTACTAGCATGGTGTACCTAATAAAGTGGCCGCTGAGTGTATATCCTTCATATCCTTAGTCCTTTATCTATTGTTTGTGAAGATTTGGGAGATGGAGTACCAAGGTGGTCGAAACCTTCAAGCAATTCCTACTCTCCTCAAAGGGTTACCCCATCAAAATTATTGGTGGCATCTCAATAGCAAATGCCACCACTTGGGCATCAGTTGGGTTTTGATTGCTAAAACAGCTTTCGATCCTGAAAAGAAAGGGGCGATAATGATAATGTTGGCAAAGGGGCTGGGAAATGGCTCCTGGGTGGAGGTGCTGTTCTGTTTGGTAAAACTATGAATAGATCACAGCGTTAAACCAACTCTATGGCCCATTGATTGTTTTGATTCCTGTAGTTGGACCTCCTTCAGTCAAAAAGCAGTGCATACATGTCAGCAATCTTAATTTTGGCAAAATTATACTTGGAAATTGAAACAGAAATCAATAGGGTTTTAGCAGATCGGCCCCCAATATGGGCCTTTTGGAATTTTGTTGGAATTCGGATTTAACATCTATATTCTGGCAGATGTAAATGTTGGAAAAAAGGATAATTTATTGCCAGGGATGTACATTGGAAGCACGTTGGCCAATAATCGGAGTCCACCAACAACCCAAACCTAAGCTTTTGTCTTCCCTTTCCTCATGTTGACCCTGGTGATCTTTAGGATCAGTTGATTTTGAAGTCTAATTCTGATGGCTTGAAGGCCAACCTTGGCTACTTTGGCCCAGAAGTGTCCAACCGATGGTCAAGAGAATTGTCTTCCCTGAAGAGGGTACAACAATGACCCTATATTGAGCCCCCAATCTCTATTCAATTCTTTGATCTGTAAAGATTTTGGCTCAATAGTCTATCAGCCCCCAAAAGCAGAAATGAAGGAAAGTCACAACAACACAAGCCAATGGCACCGACTCAACGGTCTGGAGCACCTACTAAAACGGAGCCAGCAAAACAGATATTCCATGGGAATTTTGTGAAAGCATGTAAGCAGATTAACAGCTCACCTTCCTAACCTTCCCCACCGCTGTATTTAGATTAATTAAATTAACAAGTAATGCTAGATTTATATCTGAAATCTGTTGCATTGTAAGTAGAAGCTTTACCCAGTGGTGAAAGACCATTAGATTTATCACATCTGATGCCATTTCTCAATCTATATCATTTAACAGGATTTACATTTACCATGAATTCCCCCCACCATGAACCCATGCCCTGCTTTCAGGCCATTTACCATAATTAACATTGCACAGGAGATTGCTACATGGGAAAAATTGAGCCTTCATGTGAAAAACCAAAAAAATACTTGTATTTTTAGTATTTTAGCATTGGCCCCTCAGTAGAGATGGCCTTAACCTCTTTCAGGCAACCAAATTTTTGGGAGTAGCTTCTTACAAGCCAGAAATTGCATTAATTGAGAAATATTCCAGGCTTATATCAAGGACATTATGATCCACGGAAGTCCACGAAATAAGATCTCCACCAATTATGGGAAACCCAACCAAAACATTAGGAATTCACAGTGTTGGTCGATTCAGGAGATTGACCGTCGATATCTGATTGTGAAGGCCAACATTGGCCCGGGACCTCTTAGCTATTGAACGTTACTTAAATAGAAGTGGATGCCACAGTGTCCATTTAGTGGCCAGAAGACTTTACTTAGGTCACCCTTATGAATTCCTGGGCAACGCTTTCAAGTTTTGTTCTACGGAGGGTGGCCGGAGCTGTGGTTCAGTAAGAGTGCTACTGGAAGGGATGTCCTCAATCATTCACTTGGTCATGTTGGAGAGAAAAGAGTGGGCTTGGGACCAGTGAGATGTGTCCACGTGAGTCTCTGACACATGTACAGTGCACTTGGAACATCTTGCTTTACTGCGCCCCATCTAGATATTGGACAAGTGTGAAGTAAAGCGACCACAATAGTTGAACTGTGCATGTACCAGAAGGTCATTTGGACCCATCTCGTTGAATTTACATCCGAATTTCTCTTCGACGTGGCAAGAGGTAGAGCTGAGCTAAGTATTTTTGAGATTGCAACCTTCAGGTGCACAGGGTAACAAAGGTAACGGTGGTGGTCACCCAAATGGCCTGACAGCTTACCTTAAGGGATAGGAAAACATCTAGACAGAAGCGTAACCTGAAGCTACAAGATCCAACCGTAATGTGTCATACGTTACTGGTCCCTCATATAGGTAACTTAGAAGTTTCTGGTCCCGGCATCCCTATATATGTCACACATCTGCACATTCTTGAAATGTGGGCAAACGTAAGAAGAAATAGGAGGAAAGAAAATCACTTGCTCCCCATTTAAACACTGGGGCACTGGTCGCGATCCCGCGGTGCGTTGTCTGACGAGGATTCGGGTCCGGCGCGATTCACTAAGGTTGTGCATCCGAGTTCCTGCAGGTGCCGCTGCTGCGCCGAGGTCCGCCAGAGTTCACCTTCTTCTTCCTGGTGCATGTGAGTGCTGATCTTGCGACACATTTGGTTTTTTAAATTCTGTGGTTTTTCCGAATCCGTCGGGTTGTCCAGCGGCCACGCCCCCAATTTCTGGCACGTGCAAGCTGGCGCCGATTCGCCACAATCCAATGGCTTGTGCCAAAAACCTGGGGCAATTCAGAGCAAAACGGAAATATTCAGGAAAACCGGACGGAATCGCGGTCCGTGGACCCTTAGTAAATGAGCCCCACTGAATCCGAAAAAAAGCTAAAAATACAATCGCCTGTGACGTAAATGAGGACTTTAAGTATATGGAGACAAAAAGATCAAAAATAGTCCCTGCTACTTACCGTATGGGTAAAAGTCAGTGGATTCGTAGATCCCAAGACCGTCCCTGTATAGCACATAGTCAATCCGATTGGTATTTGGGGAATCGGGTGGACTCCATGTGAGGATGATGGCCGTGCTGTTCACTACATGTCCTCTCGGAGGAGGTTGTTGGGAAGGAGCTGTAGAGTAGAAAGACATATTCTACTGAAAACATCATCAGATTTACAGTGTCTAGTAATCACTCACATTCCAGAATGTACATTATATATAGTATGTAATTATCTGGTACCAGAATGCCAAAATTTGTCTTGATCCTGGATATATTAGTTATATCGGTACGTCACAAGACTTACAGGGAGGTTTTATAGCAAAATGTATGTACAGTATCCACTTTATGAGCACTGAATGACACTTTTGTTTTATACACATTCTATATGCAGAATTTATCTGGACAATGTATATTAAAATATATCTGAACCCTGCATTTATCAGGACACTACAGGCCGTCCCCTACTTAAGGACACCCGACTTACAGACGGACCTTTCTGCCCACTGTGACCTCTGGTGACCTCTCTGGATGTTACTATAGTCCCAGGCTGCAATGATCAGCTGTAAGGCGTCTGTAATGAAGCTTTATTGATAATCCTTCCTCCCATTACAGTAAAACTATTTGAAAATCCAATTGTCACTGGGACAAAAAAAAAAAATGTCTGAATCTACAATTATAAAATATACAGTTCCAACTTACATACAAATTCAACTTAAGAACAAACCTAAAGAATCTGTCTTGTATGTTACCCGGGAACTGCCTGTATATAGTATAATTTATCTGGACACTATACAGGCGGTCCCCTACTTAAGAACACCTGACTTACATACGACCCCTAGTTACAAACGGACCTCTGGATATTGGTAATTTATTGTACTTTAGTCCTAGGCTACAATGATCAGCTATAACAGTTATCACAGGTGTCTGTAATGAAGCTTTATTGTTAATCCTGCTTCTTATGACAATCCAACATTTTAAAAAATCCAATGGTCACAGAGACCCAAAAAATTTTGTCTGGAGCTACAATTATAAAATATACAGTTCCGACTTACATACAAATTCAACTTAAGAACAAACCTCCAGAACCTTCCTTGTACGTAACCCGGGGACTGCCTGTATAGTATAATTTATCTGGACACTATATAGTATAATTTATATGGACACTATGTAGTATAATTTATCTGGACACTATGTAGTATAATTTATCTGGACACTATATAGTATAATTTATATGGACACTATGTAGTATAATTTATTTGGACACTATGTAGTATAATTTATCTGGACACTATATAGTATAATTTATCTGGACACTATGTAGTATAATTTATCTGGACACTATATAGTATAATTTATATGGACACTATGTAGTATAATTTATCTGGACACTATGTAGTATAGGCACACTGTTGTGCTGTGAAAATCTCTTTATTGAACTCCTCCAAAGCCTTTGCCATCTGCTCTCTGTAGTATTTACTCAGAGTAAGGCCCGTTCCGCACTTGCGAGTGTGATGCGATGAACTCGCATCACACTCGCAACGCATGCTGCTCAGAACGCGCGGCCCGAACGCTGCACGCCGGGAGTGAACTCAGCATGTCAGTTCACTCCCGGTGTGCAGTGTTCGGGCCGTGAATTCCGAGCAACATGCGTTGCGAGTGCGATGCGAGTTCATCGCATCACACTCGCAAGTGTGGAACGGCCCTAAAGGGACTGTAGAGCAGCTCAAAGCAGAGAGCTGAGAGCACAGCAGTGTGAGGACCCCAGTGCAGCTACAATCCTGGAATATAAATCTATATATCACATCACAGTCCTGCTGCTAATAATAACACATGCAAAGTTATGATTACACATCTCTGAAGGAACACTGGCTGCCGATCCTCCAACTTCCTATACTTTTTCTTTTCCTTCTATTTTCTTCTTCTCCTTCGTTTACTCTACTCCTCCTCAGTATTCTCCTCCTTCCCCTTCTCGTCTCTCAGACAAGCCGCCACAAAAGGACATTTATTGAAAAATATTTGCCTTCCTTATCAGTCGCCTTTCTCTTTAAATATGTACATATATTGTATTTTTTGTGTTCACTGAGATTTGTATCATCCTTCATTTTTTACATTTTGGTGACAGCAGTTGTAGGAAGGGACACGGAATTCAGAATCTCAATGAATTTGATTTTTTTTTTACACATTTCATACTTTAAATCCTGAAAATACTATAATATTAGGAAAAATACCAGAAAGACTTTTTTAGCTATTTTTTTGCAGCAGGTGGTTCCCCCCCAGGTGGGTCCCCCATGGGTCGCCCCTTATATCCAGGGCCTAAAAAGGGTTTTTGGGGTAAGAGATATTGGGGCAGATTTACTTATCCGGTCCTGTCGCGATCCAGCGGTGTGTTGTCTGAGGACGAGTTCACACGCTGCGTTTTGGCTGCGTTTTCATTGCGTTTGAAACGCATATACAACAGCTGATGAGAGGTAATTTGCCTAATTACATTACCGTTTACGTTTGTAAACGCAATGTTAACGCATGCGTTAACAAAACACATGCATTAACACTTTGTTAACATCACGTTTACTATGCGTTTTGTAAACGGAAATGTTAACAGTGATGTAATTAGGCAAATGACCTCTCCTCAGCTGTTGTATATGCGTTTCAAACGCCACAATCCGATCGCGTGCGGCAAAATCCCGGGGCAATTTGGCACACATCGGAAATATTCGCGAAAACCCGACGGAATTGCGGTCCCGCGGACCCTTAGTAAATGAGCCCCATTGATTACCTGTCCTCATTAAAGGTCTTCAATATGAGATAAGGGACGGTCCAACAACAACCTCAATGGATCAGCTGTGCAACTAAAGGGGTGCAAAAGCAGTAGCACCGCAGGTCTTTTACCTTATAGGGTGCAAATGTCAGCTGGAGACCCCGTTATAAGGGTCCGCAAACTCACATCACTGATAGTCCATCAATGGTTTGATGTTCCCACCAATTGGCATATTGAAGCCGGCTATACATTAATGGACATTTAAAGGGGTTGTCCGGTTGCAACACGTTTACTATGGATAAGGAATAACTCGCTGATGGGTGGGACCCCCAGTGTTGGGACATCCATATATAACTAGACCAGAAGTCTGTCGTACCCCAAATGAGTCCATAGTCACACATGCACCCTTGATAACGCCCTTATCAAGGCGTTTAGACCTTTTTTTTGGGGCACTTTCCTGACTTGTCCAAACAAGGGGGCGTGGCATCTGGGAGCTGGGCGTGATCTCGTGAGAGAGGGGCGTGGCTTGCGGAAAATCGTCCGTACGTCCAGAATTCTGGCACACAGTTTAGACCAACTAAAAGTAGGTCTATAGTGGGAAGTGACAGTCTTATCTTGCATTGAATTCATCATGACGGTGATAAATCTGGCGCTGCAATAGTTTTCCAGCTAGAAACTGGCGGAACCTGGGTCACAATGTTAAATCCCCCCCACACACACAGATTATTTTAATGTAGCAACCGGCATGAATGTTACATTTTGCTTTGAGTAAGAATGTAAATAAATATTATGTAACCAAATTAAAAAATTATATACATTCTATAATATTGGCTGATGAAATATGGAATACTTAGAGAACATCTACAGCAGAATTCTGGATTTCTCTTACACCCTCATCCAGTATGAAGAGAAATGCGGGTTATTGGACTTACATGAGCTGCACCCATATGGATTCCTCCCATCCAGACTGCTGGAGCCTTCCGCACAGTGTGAACAGCTTCTACCACTCACTAATTCCTTGCACAAGCACTGCCCGGTTACGGCATGGCAGCTGGTAGTGACCGCGCCCGCCGGGTGGCATGAGCAGGGCTGGCACCTGAAACCAGAAAAACAAAAAAATTCTATCAGTCAATAAGAAAATAATAATTCACTGATATAATAATGAGAATATTTGATTCAAAAGCCAAATCTGCAAAGTGTTTTAAAGATACAGAACTTTACTATAAGTCATTTGTATTAATATGACTGTGCCCAATGAGAGGTGACCACGTAGGGGATCAGCGTAGCAGTATAAAGTATTAGGGACACAAAGAGCAGTAGCACCTCTGCCATACAATAGAACTAGCCCTAGAAACATAGCAACAATGGGGGTCATTTACTAAGGGCCCGATTCACGTTTTCCCAATGTGTTACCCGAATATTTCCGATTTGCGCCGATTTTCCCTGAATTGCCCCGGGATTTTGGCGCACGCGATCGGATTGTGGCGCATCGGCGCTGGCATGCACGTGACGGAAATCGTGGGTGTGGCCGAACGAAAACCCGACGGATTCGAATAAACCGCTGCATTTAAAAAAAAAACAAATGTGTCGCGAAAATTGCACTTACCTTCACTCAGCCCGGCTCGGTGTATTCCAGTGCGTTCCGATGCTCTTCAGCGCAGCAGCGCCACCTGGTGGACGGCGGAGGAACTACCTTAATAACACCCGTCCGGACCCGAATCCACCGCAGAGAACGCGTCGCTGAATCGCGAATGGGTCGGGTAAGTAAATATGCCCCAATATATATACAGGCAGTCCCCGGGTAATGTACATAGGTTCCATAGGTTTGTTCTTAAGTTGAATTTGTATGTAAGTCGAAACTGTATATTTTATAATTGTAGTTCCGGACCAAAAATTTTTTTGTCCCAGTGACAATTGGAGTTTCAAAGTTTTTTGCTGTAATGGGACCAAGGATTATCAATAAAGCCTCATTACAGACGCCTTACAGCTGATCATTGCAGCCTGGGACTATAGTTGTCAGAACTCGCAAATTGTTCTGATGGGATCAGGTTTCAGGCTTCTTGCTGGAAAACCACACCCAGAGCTGCCTCTGATTGACAGCTGCATTTCTGATCCTGGGAAAGCTGGGTGTGTCTTTGTAATTGTTTGCCTGCAGCTGCGGTTTGACTGATGGACGGCTGAGCCAGTCAGTGCTGGGGGCGGTGTCCATTACTGCCTTATATTCTGCCCAGACCTTCATCTGGTGCTGGTTATTGCAGTCTATCTGTGTATCTAGTGCTCTTGTGTTTCTTGCTATTCTGTGTACTGACTTCTGCTTTGCCTTCTGACCATTCTATTTGCTATACGATTCTGTACTTTTGCCGCCATCTTGGTTTTGACCGGTTTATTTGACTCCGCTTGTCTGTCTGTATCTGTTGTTTGTCCCTAAGTATCGTTTATCTCCTAATGTGACCCCACCTTCCTGTCTGTCTTGTGTCGGGTTCTGTTACCAGTGTGAACACTGACCTATATCTGTATCCCGGTTACCTGTCTGCTCCACCATCCAGCAGCTGCCAGACAAAGTAAATCTTCCTGTCATCTTGTAGGGTCACTCAGGGACCGTCAGATAGGTTCCTGACAGTGGGTTCGCCCTTGTCAGGGCGGTTTATCTGCTATAGGCAGGGCCTTAGCCCGCAGGGACGTTGCAGGGTGAGTTCGCCACCAGTTATGTAGTCTGACAGCTAGCCCCAAGCCTGGTTGTGGTTGCGCATTTGCTGGACAGGTACTGACAATAGTATAGCATCTAGAGACCCTAACCAGAGCTCACAGTAGGCAGAGGGGTCCATTTGCATAAGCTGCTTGTATGCATATCTAAGTGTCTCTATGGTAACAGACTACAAACAATACCTATGTAGTCAGACTCTACAGTAGTGTGTTAGTCCGATCTAGCTGCCAGCCTGCCACCATTATGGTATATGCTAGCCATCCTTCCATTTAAGTAAGCTGCTTGTATGCATATCTAAGTGTCTCTATGGTAACAGTCTACAAACAATACCTAAGTAGTCAGATTTCACAGCCATATGTTAGTATCTCTATCTGCCCACCAAGGGACTTAAGGACATAACCAGGGTCGTAACTACAGCGGTAGCAGCCATAGCAACCGCCATGGGGCCCACAGAGTCAGGGGGGCCCCAGCATCCGACCTGACACACTAAAGAGTGGAGGATGTGCATCAATATATCCATTTTATGCTACACTTTGTACATCATAATATGTATATAACATATACGTGATGTATATATGCTGCATGTGTGATGTGTATATGTGGTATGTGTATACAGTGTATGGCGTCTGCATATACTGTATGTGTGTATATATGCTGTGTGTTTGTAAATGTCACTGTATGTGTGTGTATGTATGTATGTATGTGTATGTGTATGTGTGTGTATATGCTCTATATGTGCATAAGTGTATAAATGTGTGATTGTAACTTCCATGTGTGACTATACAAATATGTGTCATTTTTAAGTGGGAAGGGGGGCCCCATGCCGAAGCCTGCTTTGGGGCCCTGCCACTCCTAGTTACGCCACTGGACATAACACGACTACAGGATCGGACTACACACAAGTTTATTTGCTTCCTGTGAACTTGGAGACCCATCGGTCTGCAGAGGAGCTGTATACCCAAAACGGAGTCACGTTTTTTTTGTTTGGAGGCCCCTACAAACTGCTTAGTACCGTATATACTCGAGTATAAGCCGACCCAAGTATAAGTCGAGGCCCCTAATTTTACCACAAAAACCTGGGAAAACCTATTGACTCGAATATAAGCCGAGGGTGGGAAATGCATTGGTCACAGCCTCCCCAGTATATAGCCTGCCGGACCCTGCCCCATAGTATATAGCCAGCCCCCTCCCCCAGTATATAGCAAGCAGCGGGGGAAGCCAGAAAGGTGAGTTTTGATATATTTTTTTTACTCGAGTATAAGCCGAGGTTGGCTTTTCAGCACATTTTTTTGTGCTGAAAAACCAGGCTGATACTCGAGTATATATGGTAAGTCTCCACGCCCACCTAAAATTTGTTACATTTCACACCCAGAATTTGAGGCAGGTATTTTTATTTTATTGCCCTATAAATATTTCATCACCCCCCCCCCCCCCCCCGGTAAGACAATAGTTATGAATATTTGCGATTTTACTTTTTATTTTCCCTGGAGGATTGACAGGTCGATGCGGAATCCTCCATTATTGTATTTAAAGGCTGGAGGTTTTATATTCCACGTGGGTATCTGTACATTTATTTTTTCCATAGGAGTAAGCTGATATTTCCGTTATTGACCTGCTTTGGCTTTCTAAGAGGCTTATCTTTAGATATCTTTATAACCAGCTGTATTGCTGATGGTGCAGTTGTTCTCCGTGCTGGTTAATAGGGCGGCATCTGGAGCATTAGGAAAAAAAATTATGAAAAAAAAAAAAACAACAAAAAAAACCGACGAATAATTATATAAAACGATATAAACATCCAATAAGAATTAATTAGAAGCAATTACTAAAATTGTGGCACCCGTCGAAGGTTTATGTGATTTACTACACGCTCCTCGGATCGAAAATGTGACAGGTACCTTGATTTAGACCAGCGCAGTCGCCTCTAATACCCCCCCATAATAACCAGCACGGGCCTATCGTAATCATCTCTCGCAGGTTTAGTTTAGATTAAAAGATAATTATTATTTTTAATAACAGTTGCTTATATTTCTCGGCGGTGATTAAGTATATTGAGATGGAGCAGATTTGGATCGGTTATTTTACCACTTGATTAAGAGTTTGGAGTAAAGCCTGAGAACACATGTTGTGTATAAGCCTGTGTTCATGATACAAGCTCCGCCTCTTACGTCATCCAGATTCTTTTTGGGTCAGTGACACTTCTGTTCCCAGGACCTGAATCATTTACGTTCAACATATGTTTACAGAAATCATCACACAACCCTAGTTATATAGCTCACCTTCTCAATGGGAAGGTGCCTGAGCAATAGTGTAACGAGTGTCTAAAATCCTGCCAAGTTTTGTCATACTTACAAGTGGGTTCTAATAGTAGTTTTCTTCCCAGGATATCCCATCTGATTCTTTAAGGATCAACATATGCACCCTAGGTATGTTGGCATAATCTCTACCTAATTATAGTTTTCCATGGGAAGGTGCCTGAGCAGTAGTGTACTGAGCTTCTAGCATCCTGCTAAAATTTGGTCATACTACCACCTGGGTTCTAGTGGTAGTTCCAAGGGTCAACATATGCACCCTGCATGTTGGCATAATTTCCGCCTAACTATAGTTACCAATAGGAAGATGCCTGAGCTCTAGCTTCCTCTTAATGTTTGGTGGGTTCTAGTGGTAGTTCTTTCCCCAGTGCAACCTACCTGATTGCCCTAAAGCCTAAAAATAGTTATACACGCCACTTTCTCCATGGGAAGGATCAACATATGCCCATTGGAAATGTATGTATAATTCATCACATACATCTGGTTAGATAAGGCACCTTCTCCATGGGAAGGTGCCTGAGCAGTAGTGTACTGAGCTTCTAGAATCCAGCTAAAATTTGGTCATACTACCAACTGGGTTCTAGTGGTAGTTATTTTTCCAAGACACTCTACTTGATTGTTTAAGGGTCAACATATGCACCCTGAATATGTTGGCATAATTTCCAGCTAACTATTGTTACCAATGGGAAGATGCCTGAGCAATAGTGCACAGAGTTTCTAGCTTCCTCTTAAAGTTTGTTGAGTTCTAGTGGTAGTTCTTTTCCCAGAACAACCTACCTGATTACCCTAAAGGCTGATGTGTGTAGATCTTACCTAATTCTTTAAGGCTCAATATATTTTCCACTGGAAATGCAATTACATTACAAATACAGGCGGTCCCCTACTTAAGGACACCCAACTTACAGACGACCCCTAGTTACAGACACACCTCTCTGCCCACTGTGACCTCTGGTGAAGCTCTCTGGATGCTTTTCTGTAGTGTCAGGCTGCAATGATCAGCTGTAAGGTGTATGTAATTAAGTTTTATTGATAATCCTTTGTCCCATTGCAGCCAAACATTTAGAAAAGCCAATTGTCACTGTGACATTTTTTTTTTGTCTGGAACTACAATTCTAAAATATACAGTTCCGACTTACATACAAATTCAACTTAAGAACAAACCTAGGGAACCTATGTTGTACAAAACCCGAAGACTGCCTATAATCACATAAAAATAGTTATATAAGCCACTTTCTCCACGGGAAGGTGCCTGAGCAATTGTGTAACCTAATTCCTAGTGTTGCTGAAGTTTTGCCATGCTATCATATGGGTCTGCGTGGTAATTTTGTTACCAGAAAATGTGGGAACACCTCAACATATGACCCCTTGGAAAATTGTTTTTCTAGCTTCCCCTTAAAGTTTGGTGGGTCTTAATGGTTGTTCTTTTCCCAGGGCATCTTACCTGGTTGCCCTGATACCTCATAGGACGTGTACAGGTTAACACATAAAACAGTTTTTTCCCCTGGAAATGTAATTACATATCATCACATAAAAATAGTTATAAAAACCATCCCCTTCATGGGAAGGTGCCTAAGCAATAGTGTAACCTAGTTCCTAGTTTCCTGCTAATGTTTTGCCATGCTATCACATGGGTCCTAGTGGAAGTTCTGTTCCCAGGAAATGTGCGGACACCCTATTTAATATTTTAGGGATCAAAATATGCCCCCTGGTAATGCATGTTCCAAAAATCACATACACCTGGTTATATAAGGCACTTTCTCCATGAAAAGGTGCCTGAGCAATAGTGTACCTAGTTTCCAGTGTCCTGCTAAAGTTTAGTTATGGTTACTAGTGGTAGTTCTGTTCCCAGGAAATGTGGGAGCATTCTACTTAAAATTTTAAGGATCAACATATCTATGTACAATTCATCACATACATCTGGTTAGAGAAAGCACCTTCTCCATGGGAAGGTGTCTGAGCAGTAGTGTACTGAGGTTCTAGAATCCTTCGGTCATACTACCAACTGACTTCTAGTGATAGTTCTTTTCCCAAGAAGGTGCCTGAGCAATAGTGTATCTAGTCCTCAATACCCACGTGTCTCGATGTTACAATGGGGCAGATTTACTTACCCGGTCCTGTCATGATCCCGCGGTGCGTTGTCCGTCGAGGATTTGGGTCCGTCGCGATTCACTAAGCTCCTTCGCCCGAGTTCCTGCATTTGTCGCTTCTGCGCTGAGGTCCGCCGGAGTTCACCTGTTTCTTCCCGGTGCATGTGAGTGCTTGATCTTGCGTCACAATTCCGTTTATAAAATCCGCGGTTTGTCCAAATCCGTCGGGTTGTCTGATGGCCACGCCCCGATATCTGTCGCATGCAAGCTGGAGCCGATAACCGATCGTGTGCGCCAAAAACTCAGGGCAATTCGGCGCAAAACGGAAATAATCGCGAAACACTGCGAAAGTGCGGCATTCCGACCCTTAGTAAATGAGCCCCATAGTCTTAATTGTAGACCACGATTGTACTGTGTGTAGTTCTGTTGCCAGGACATGTACTCTCACCTTACCTGATTATCTAATGTATGTAACCTGTGTATGATTGTACAAATCACTAGTTGTACCTGGTTATGTAAGGGACAGAAAATTCCAAACATGGCGGAATAAGTAGAATTATGGATATTCCCCTCGGAAAAGTGTTGAGGTTGGTCAAGGTGGAGAGAGGTCCTCATCATATTATTGTTCCCCCACTATATGGTCCTTCTATTTCTAGCCTTGTGGTTGGCCAGATGGACCATAATAATACAAATTTACTCTAATTTCATACAAATACAAATTATTTTATTTTATTTCATACAAAATTGAAATTTTTTAAAATAAATATTTGTCAATATTTAGCTTTGGTGATTTATTGTATAGAAATATATACAATCTTCCATTGATATAAATGACAGATTGGATTGTCATATGGAAGGAATATTCTGCCGTGTGTTCCATAGCGAGCAGCACATAAATGCGGCTTCCCGATGATTTACCCCCATGGACCTCTCACTATGTGGTCTCCTGAGTGACCCATTCAACACCCTTAAAAAGCCTGATAAAAGCCAAAGCCGCAAAACCGGCTGCAAATTTGTTTTATGGAATAATATTCCAACTGGGAATAAATAAAATGCATCATTTTGTTCGCCTCTGAATTTTATCTTCCGTTAAAGTCAAAAAGAACATGAAGAGGATTTTTTTTTTTCCATCTTATCATTTCTGCAATTCTATGAGGCGTCCCAGCAGTAAATAGTCTCATTACTGACCAAACTAATTGCCAAATGAGAATTAAAATACTGCAGAGAGGTGACAAGAGACAACTAAGAGACCTGCACAACCACAAGACAATAAGGGGGTATTACACAGGTAATTATATAGCAAATCTATCTATCTCATATCTATCTATCTATCTATCTATCTATCTATCTATCTATCTATCTATCTATCTATCTCATATCTATCTATCTATCTCATATCTATCTATCTATCTATCTATCTATCTATCTATCTATCTCATATCTATCTATCTATCTCATATCTATCTATCTATCTATCTATCTATCTATCTATCTATCTATCTATCTCATCTCATATCTATCTATCTATCTATCTATCTATCTCATATCTATCTATCTCATATCTATCTATCTATCTATCTATCTATCTATCTCATATCTATCTATCTCATATCTATCTATCTATCTATCTATCTATCTCATATCTATCTATCTATCTATCTATCTATCTATCTATCTATCTATCTCATATCTATCTATCTATCTCATATCTATCTATCTATCTATCTATCTATCTATCTATCTATCTATCTCATATCTATCTATCTATCTCATATCTATCTATCTATCTATCTATCTATCTATCTATCTATCTATCTCATCTCATATCTATCTATCTATCTATCTATCTATCTCATATCTATCTATCTCATATCTATCTATCTATCTATCTATCTATCTATCTCATATCTATCTATCTCATATCTATCTATCTATCTATCTATCTATCTCATATCTATCTATCTATCTATCTATCTCATATCTATCTATCTATCTATCTCATATCTATCTATCTATCTCATATCTATCTATCTATCTATCTATCTATCTCATATCTATCTATCTATCTATCTCATATCTATCTATCTATCTCATCTCATATCTATCTATCTATCTATCATCTATCTATCTATCTATCTATCTATCTATCTATCTATCTATCTATCTATCTATCCCATATCTATTTATCTATCTATCTATCTATCCCATATCTATTTATCTATCTATCTATTTATCTATCTATCTCATATCTATCTATCTCATATCTATCTCATATCTATCTATCTATCTATCTATCTATCTATCTATCTATCTCCTATCTATCTATCTATCTATCTATCTATCTATCTATCTATCTATCTATCTCCTATCTATCTATCTATCTATCTATCTATCTATCTCATATCTATCTCTTATCTATGTATCTATTATCCATCCATTTATCTATCTGTTTATCATTTATGATTAAGTATTCACCTAAATAAACATCTATTATACATGATTATCTATATATCTATGTGCATCTGTTGATTTCTCATACTTATAAGCAGAAAATGTATTAACTGAATTGAGAGTTTGCATTTTCCTTATGTTTTATAGAGATATATAGACATAAAATAGATTTTAAATAGATTCTAAATAATTTGATATAATATGAGATAGATAGATAGATATGAGATAGATAGATATGAGATAGATAGATAGATATGAGATAGATAGATATGAGATAGATAGATAGATAGATGGATAGATATTAGATAGATAGATAGATAGATAGATAGATAGATAGATAGAAAGATAGATAAGAGATAGATATGAGATAGATATGAGATAGATAGATAGATAGATATGAGATAGGGAGATAGATAGATAGATAGATAGATAGGTACATATGAGATAGATATGAGATAGATAGATATGAGATAGATAGATATGAGATAGATAGATAGATAGATAGATATGAGATAGATAGATAGATAGATATGAGATAGATAGATAGATAGATAGATAGATAGATAGATATGAGATAGATAGATAGATAGATAGATAGATAGATAGGAGATAGATAGATAGATAGATAGATAGGAGATGGATAGATAGGAGATAGATAGATAGATAGATAGATAGATATGAGATAGATAGAAAGATAGATAGATAGGAGATAGATAGATAGATATGAGATAGATAGATAGATAGATAGATACGAGATAGATAGATAGATAGATAGATAGATAGATAGATAGATAGATAGATAGATAGATAGGAGATAGATAGATAGATAGATAGATATGAGATAGATAGATAGATAGATATGAGATAGATAGGAGATGGATAGATACTGTAGATAGACAGAGCATAGATAATAGATTCCCTACAATGTTGCTCTTTCAGTCCATTCTGTATTGTGCAGTCCCTGAAGAAATGTTTCCAATAATAACTTATTATATTTATCCGGAGGGGAAATCTGAATAATAAGTAGGAGACAATCCAAAATGGAAAAAATAGAGAGAAAACTAAAGTGCGGCGCTTTGTCATATTGATTTCTTTCCCGGGATAAATGGCTTCTGGACTATTAATATAGAGGAACCTTATAGCGTGGACTCTCCAGGTGCTGTAAGATCTGGACTAGCAATCAATTAAAACCATCATTTTTCTTGAGGGAAAACTTCTCACATCAAGTGAATTTCATAAACACCAATCTGTCCGGGTTTCCAGAAATCATCAATCTGTGCCGCTCATTGATCCGGTTATTACTGTGCCTATAGGATGAGTGCACGGCTCGTCCAGTAGAGGGCCACAGACCTGCACCGCACCACATCTGTGTGATGGGAGAGGAGCCGGAATACAGGGAGAACACTCAGGACACTCAGGAACATGAATAGATATATGCAAAATGGATAGATAGATAGATAGATAGATAGATAGATATGAGATAGATAGATAGATAGATAGATAGACAGATAGATAAATAGATAGATAGATAGATAGATATGAGATAGATAGATATGAGATAGATAGATAGATATGAGATAGATATGAGATAGATAGATATAAGATAGATAGATAGATAGATAGATAGATAGATAGATAGATAGATATGAGATAGATAGATAAATAGATAGATAGATAGATAGATAGATATGAGATAGATGGATAAATAGATAGATAGATAGATAAATAGATAGATAGATACATAGATAAATAGATAGATAGACAGACAGACAGACAGACAGACAGACAGACAGATAGATAGATAGATAGATAGATAGAATAGGTGATAGATAAATATGTATGAGGTGCATGAATGTGTGGATATGTAATTTGGGGGGAAGTATCATACCCCTGGTGCATTGTGTGGCAGTGTATGATGTGAACCCCGTCCCCCCGCACGTGCTAGAGCATCCTGATGTTTGGGGCCGGCTCCACAGCTGGGAGTTTGTGTCCGGTTTTCACCAGAGCCCACCGCAAAGCGGGCTGTACTTGTTGCAGTGTGGTACCACCAGGTCGTTCCACAGGCGGCCAAGGTGAAGTACAGAATCGTGAGGCAGAAGCGTGGTCAGGAACAGGCAGAAGGTCAAGACAGGCAGCACAGGATCAGAGTCGGGAATGTAGCGGTAGGTCAGGACTGGCAGCACAGGATCGGAGTCAGGAATAGAATCGACGTCACAACGGGAAATCAGGATAATTGCAGAGGGCTTGGAATACAGCTTTCTCTCAGACATGGAAGCACAAAGATCCGGCAGGGAACACAGGAAGGGGCTGGAATTTATCAGGGCAAGCAACTGGCCAGTGGCAATTATCGGCGCACTGGCCCTTTAAACTTTACAGAGCCGGCGCATGCGCCCTAGGACACGGGTACGCGTGCGTCGGAGTTACACGCTGGAGCACACGGAGGTATACCGGTGGGCCTGCGACCCGAAATATGGGTCACAGAGGCACCCGTGACAGGTTATACTCCAGGTCCTGTCCGAAGTAGAATTGTGCTATATCCTCTGCCAGTTCCTGGCCAGAAACCGCCTGCCATGCCTCACTGTTCTGTAGTAGTGGATAATAATATAGGCGGTTGGGGCCCAAGCCTTCTAGGGGGCCCATGGCTACCCAAACCACCCACTAAATTTTATACTGTGAAGTAACTTTACCCAATAAATTCTCATACATCTGTTTCTGCTCACAATAGACATTTACACAAGAGCCATTTCAGGTTCTTCATGATCCTCCATGGGTCCTGAAACTTCCAATAGAAATAAGACAGAAAAGATTCATCCTCCATTTCCCAAGAAGCCGATTCTGGCACCATATGTAGTAGGTGATTCCAGACTTGTAGGGGCTATAACATTCCTACAGCACATGGCAGTCTTATCCGCCCTGGTCACTTAATGGCACAAGCTCCATCGGGACCCATCCATCATGGTGCTCCATGAACCAGCTACATAGGTGAGAGAAATAGCTTGCTGAAATAGGCAATGCCCACCTACCTCCCGGCATCTGAATCAAATCCAAAAAATGTCTCACGACACTGATCACACTTAAGACCGGTCAGAGAAGAGTCCTGACAGTAGCACTGGCCGGTCATAGCATCACAGGTGGCATTAGTGGATCCTCGTGGATGGCAATCACACGGCACACACCCCAGGCTACTCCTGTCACTAGAGATATAAAAACCTGGGGAAAAAAGGAAAGATAAAAAACACAATAAATCAACATATTCTATAGTGATGATATAGATATAGGAGATAGTTAGGTTTGGTGGAAGCATGGGACAACATGGAAAAGCATTGGTACGGTCAGTGAAGGGAACTACTTATCCATCATAAAGAGAACCTGCCCAACATTGACACAAAGCCTCAAATCTTGCACCAAAACTGAATTTTTACATTTTTTGGACTGGAGTCCAGCAATCATAGAAGTAAATATTTTGCTTCCTCTAGGACTTGATGGACCTTTGTCCTCCATGGAGTGGTGGCTTGATGTACACCATCACCTTTATTCTTTGTATTGGGAGTATCTTGTATACATACAGGCAGACTATGTGGTTCCTATAAGAGCCCTGAAGAGGAGGCTTAACCCCAACCTCTACCTCGAAATATTGGGGCAGATTTACTTACCCGGTCCGTTCTCGATCCAGCGGCGCGTTCTCTGCGGTGGATTCGGGTCCGGCCGGGATTCATCAAGGCAGTTCCTCCGCCGTCCACCAGGTGGCGCTGCTGCGCTGAAAAGCATCTGAACGCACTGGAATTCACCGAGCCGGGCTGAGTGAAGGTAAACGCGTCCCAAGCGACACTTTTATTGTTTTAAATGCTGCGTTTTTTCCGAATCCATCGGGTTTTCGCTCGGCCACGCCCCCGATTTCCGTCGCATGCATGCCAGCGCCGATGCGCCACAATCCGATCGCGTGCGCCAAAATCCCGGGGCAATACAGGGAAAATCGGTGTAAATTGGAAATATTCGGGTAACACGTCGGGAAAACGCGAATCGGGCCCTTAGTAAATGACGCCCATTGTCTTGATATATCAACCAGAGCCTCAACCAATCCTCCACAAAGATGAGACATCCGTCTATAAAAATGTGTCCTGTCCTTCATCAGGACTTGAGCTCTCACCAGTCCTATTTTTATGGGATGAGAGGCCTTAGAGGTAGTCCTTCTCCTTGTAACTCTTTCTTTTTGTGAAGATACCAACTGGTGTAAAGATTTTTACAGATACATCTCCTTGTGAAACCTATGCAACCTCCAAAAGTATGAAACATTTTCTACCTTGTAAGTTAACTTTCAACTTACTCAAATTGTCTTCTAGAAAAACAAGACTGCGTATGTTCTCTAGAAGCACCGCACACATAGGGTGTAAATAGAGCTATGTATAACTC
Organism: Engystomops pustulosus; assembly: GCF_040894005.1. Classification (NCBI taxonomy): domain Eukaryota; kingdom Metazoa; phylum Chordata; class Amphibia; order Anura; family Leptodactylidae; genus Engystomops; species Engystomops pustulosus. The sequence continues at coordinate 15,901,422 of NC_092413.1, read as the reverse complement.
TGAACCAAAATAAGGGAAATTTTCATGGTGCAGCTGGCCCTGAGGGGACCAGGTACAGGAACACAGAATGTACAGTGATCCCTAAACTCAAGCTACCCAAAATGTCCTACCTACTTGTCTCTCCTTTCCTAAATGCTAGGGGACAACTTAAAAATGGCCCCTACCTAAGCCAAAGTGCAAACACGAAACAGGACAAACAACACAAACAAGAAAGAATAGTCCAGAAGTCGAGATGGCAGCGACGTACAAAATCACCCATGTTCACCCAAACAAAGTACAACGGAATTAAGAGATAAAATCAGCGTCTCCTCGGTCAGACATAACGGCTCAAGGATGATGCTGACACAAATGTTACACCTTTCGTGGTAGACCATAGGAGATCTCGGTGGGGAGTGTTTGGCCTTTACCCTCCACTATGGAGAAACTTTTATGGTTTCATGGTGGGAAGACGGAAGGTGCATTTAGGTTCTCTCTCGAAAAACAAGGAAAGCCATTGATCTGTAACCTTCGTTGGGTCTTAACCTTTGGAGGGTAAGAAAAAGCTTGGGAAGGAACTATCTCATAGTGGGTCATCAGATGGACCACATCACTGTACACTCTTCCATCCACCCGATCTCTAAAAGGTTAAGTTTTCTCCATCTTATTGAGGACAGTTAGTGCCCTATAAAACCAAGATGATTTATAATAAATGCAGTCCATGAATAAGTAATAAAAATCAACTCCCAAAATTAGAGAAATCAACACAGAATTATTTCTAAGGAAAAGATGTTTTATACTCTACGAATATACAAATTTTGGGCCTCTAACGCCAGAAACTGGGTTGCTTTCCATTTTGGCGCCTGGACAAATCGAGCAGAAAGCTCGGAGCGTGCCAGCGTTTTCAAGAAAGTGACATCTTGCAAAGTCACTCAACGGGAGTTTACAATATCATCGCCAACAAAAAGGTTTGACAAAGCAGGTAATTTATTTTATTGGCTCCAAGATCCCGTTTTGTGTTTTGTTTGCCTGAAATCGACGGCACGTAGGACACTCCGAGAAAAAAGAAAGTTGTTTTTGCTCAGTTGAAACTTTTTAAACAAGTATTCCGGATGTTTTCTTAGGTTAGCAGAATTTTTTTGTAATGATAATGATTGTTATTATTATTAATTAATTGTTATCTTTTGTATTATTTTTATGTGATTGTGTTTTCTGGCTAGATATTTGAATGTTTTTGTCAAATAAAATGAGCAATGCTCACTGTCACACACGGGGGTGTGGGAGAGTCTCTTGAGGCTAAAAGTCTGTGGACTCCCTGGATCACCGCGGGGGTTGATGGTACTAGCCGCAACCTGGGAGCGAAGTCTAAGTGGACCCCTGGTCTTCACCAGTGTCCACTGCAAAGCGGGATAGTCTTGCTGCGGCAGGGAGCCACCAGGTCGCTCCATGGGTGCAACTAGGCCTACGGTGGCAGCCAAGGTAGGGACCTCAGGTAAGCAGGACCTCGGGTAGGAAGGACCTCGGGATGGCAGGACCTTGGGATGGCAGGACCTCGGGATGGCAGGACCTCGGGATGGCAGGACCTTGGGAAGGCAGGAACACAGGACCACCACAGGAACACAGGACCACCACAGGGGTACAGGACCGCCACAGGAACGCCACAGAAACACAGGAATGCCACAAGAACGCGGGAATACCACAGGAACACGGGAAACACGGAGGCGTCTCTAAACGCACCGAAAAACAAAACGTCTGGTAACGCTCAGGAAACACGGAGGTCTTTCTCTGTAGTGGAAAGACTTGAAGATCCGGCAGGGGATGCTGGGAGCCGCCGGGCTATATAGGAGTCCGGAAATGCCAGCCCAATTAGGAGGACGCTGGCCCTTTAAATCCTGAAGGAGTCGACGCAGCGGGAGCGCGCGGCGTAGCCAGGAAGCAGACCTGTGGCTTCGACGGGACCGCGACGGAACCATCAGAACCCGGGAGAGATAAGTACTGACCTGGGGGAGCGGGGACAGCGGCAGCAGAGCATGGGTGCACCCGTGACACTCACCTTTACTGATCCCAGTTTAAGATTTGGTTTCCTCTAACCTCTACTTCCTATCTAACCATCACTTCCTGTCCAGCCTTCACTTCCTGTCTTGGCCGGAAGTGGCCTCCCCAGTCTTCATTTCCTGTTTCTGTTTAAGCAAGCAGGAAGTTTAGTCTCAGCCAATTGTTGTCTGAGGCAGGACACTTCTAAGGGGATGTCTCTCACTCAGGGCCCCCTAATAACTAGACTGAAAAAACATCTACAAAAAGCAATTCTCAACAACCGATCACTGTTTTTAATATGAAGTGTGTAATTTTTTGTTCTCCAGTCGGGACAGTGAACTCTTGCTGCTGGGTTCCTGAATATTTTACATATTTCTGCTTTGGACCATCATTAGAATTTGATGGATTCTGTGGATTTTTTTTTTTTGGTCATGAAGCCAATGTGAAAAACAATGATAACATTTTTAGTGCAAATTCATCTGATTTAGTTTAAGAAATCCCTGTTCAGACCTGATATGCTGTGAAAATGGCATCAGTTATTCCTTGATCAACCCCATGGTGCCCAGAGTAGGTGCAGGAATAGGGAGCCAGGGTAAGGTCCATCCAAGATGGTGCCCCAATGGTAAGAGCTGTTAGGTGCTGCTGTCAGCTTCGATCAGTACTAGCACAGACCGTGGCAATTGCCAACAAGCAGCTAACACCTGCCGCATATGGAGAGGGCTCAGCGCTTCAGCCCTCTTCATACAGCCGTTAATGCTGTACGACATATATAGTCATACAGCAGTAAGGAACTGGTTAAACTACCAGCCTCCTCAGGTAGAGCATGAAATGGACATTATAGAATTCCCTCTTTTATTTGAAATCTCACCCATTTATCTATAAAAAAAAATTTTTCATCCAAAGTCATGTGACAATGAGCAGAAAAGAGTCAGATTTCCCCTGAGATGAGTCAAGCTTAGAGGCTGCAGGGGGATTGTAACTTATATGGTGTCATATTACAAATAAGAATGTCATTTTTCAGATCGCATCAGGCAGTGCATTCTGGTCGGACAATGCACTTTCGGGAATTCCGAGGGACCGGGTAAGTAAATGTTCCCCTATGTCTTTACTTGCCCATTTCTCCAGTTTTCATAGAATCATGAGCCTAGTGAGATTTGATAGATGAGATTATTTTCTTTTATATGACACCAGCATTTTTTGTAGGTGCTATAGAATCGAAGATAAAGTTATGCTCCTCCTTTAAACATGACTCATTTCAGCCAAAATATGACTCTTCACAGCTCATTTGCATATGACTATGGAGGAGATTTTTTTTTTATGGGTAAACAGGCAAGATTTCACATAAAACAGGGTAATGGGGTAATATATGTGGTGGTGGTGGTGGGGATTTAACAATGGGGCTCAGGTTCCGCCATTTTCTAGCTGGAAAACACTTATCTTTTGTTGCACTAGACCTATCGTTGTGATGATGAATTCTGGTGCAGTTGTCGGTTCCTAGTTTAGACCTACTTTTAGTTGGTGTAAACTGTGCGCCAGAATTTTGGTTGCACGGATGATTTCAAACAAGCCACACACATTCCTTACGAGACCACGCCCATTCCACCCAAGGCCACGCCCCTTAATGAGACAAGTCGGGAAAGGGCCAATAAAAGGTCTAAAAGCTTTGATAACTGTGGCACAAGGCATTTTAGACAGTGTTTTAGGTGCGAAACCACCAGAATTGTGGCGCAAGTGCGTTTATAACTCCCCTCCATGGTGTTGGTGACCCTTGAAGTTACACTTCCGTCTCTTTGTTATAAGACATAGCAATGAATTGTGCGCTCAACAAACTCTGCTCCGCTATGTAACGTATAGAAATGTAAATGATGTATTTAGGCAGCACTTGCCCTCTACACGTAAAACGCATCAAGAATTTTCTGCAATTACGAAGGATCCCCCCCTCCCGGCATTGTCTTTCACATTCAAATGAGACGACTCCGCAGTCCAGGAGCCCGGAATAGACCTTTGTCTTCTGCTGTCAAGGACGGGGGTGGGGTGAGGGGTGACCGATCTGGAGAAATCTTGACTCCACTTCCCTGCCTTCTTCTAGTCTGCGCTGATTAAGTGCCCCCTTAAGATGTCACTAGGTTACTTTGCCCCGAGGGGGGGAAATTTGAAAGGGAAAACAGCGGCTGTTGTCATATTTATTAGTCTACGCCCCAAATAATTTTAGATTAAAACATTTCAAAAATATTCTTAATGGAGGTTAAGCTGTGTTTTTAACCTCTGTTCCAGTTATTGAGTGGCGTATTAAAACCAATATGGCTTTAATGCACCTTCTAATGGGCGCTCCTACTTTAACAAATTGCCTATAAATTTCACTTGAACCAAATGTATTCCTTGAACATTTTTACTCATCACAGGTTACAAGGAGATGGGGGCCATTTTTTTTTTTTAAGTACAATTAATTTTGATTCCCTTCGCCAAGGAAAGCTGCAAAATTCTCTCTATGGATTTGGAAGAATTTTTTTTTTTTTTCGTCATTTTTTACCATTTTTTTTTTAAGCAAAAAAGGGCTAAAAGCTCAAAGCATTTTATGCATGTGTCTCTTCATATTAAGATAAAATTGGGAGGTGAGAAATCGTTATGGAGATGTTTTTCAAAAATTTCGAAATGGGTTAAAGAAGTCGTTGCCTTTTAGTGGCTGGCAGAGATGAAAGGTCAGCAGTAGTGGACTAGCCCAAGCTTTTTGAAGGGCAACACAAACCACCCACCAAATTTTGAACTGAGACAGACCAAACCACCCACCAAACAGATGTATGAGGATTTAATGGGTGAAGATCCTTCTCAGTACAAAATTTGGTGGGTGGTTTGGGTGGCCATGGGCCCCACAGAAGGCTTGGGCCCATAGCCACCAAAACCATCCACCAAATTTTGTGCTGAGAAGGGCCAAACCACCCACCAAACAGACTATGAGGATTTCATGGGTGAAGGTCCTTCTCAATTGAAAATTTGGTGGGTGGTTTGGGTGGCTATGGGCCCAAGCGTTCCAGGGGACACATGGCCACCCAAACCACCCACAATATTTTGTACTGAGAAGGACTTTCACCCATGAAATCCTCATACATCTGTTTGGTGGGTGGTTTCATCCTTCTCAGTACAAAATTTGGTAGGTGGTTTGGGTGGCCATGGGTCCAAGCCTTCTGTGGGGCCCATGGCCACCCAAACCACCCACCAAATGTTATGCCAAGAAGGACCTTCATCCATGAAATCCTCATACATTTGTTTGTTGGGTGGTTTGGTCCTTCTCAGTACAAAATGTGGTGGGTGGCCATGGGTGGCCATGGGTGCAAGCCTTCTAGGGGGCCCATAACCACCCAAACCACCCACCGAATACACATTTACACAAGAGCCATTTCATAAACTTTGAAGGTTCTAAAAAGGACCTAAAACTGCAGATTTAAATCAAATGGGACACATCTTTCATTCTCCAAGAAGCTTGGTTCTAGTTCCATATGTAGGTAGTGATTCCAGACTTGTGGGGGCTGTAATATTCATACAAGGGTCCACGGTGGTCTTAATCCCCTCCTGAACTTCAACATCTCTTTAAGGATGTTGTTGAGTTTCCACCATCAAACTTGCCTGCATGCTAGTAGGACCTACTGGCCACATAGGGGGTTCCTCAGGTTTGGACCAGTACATCTGACCATCATATGGCAAAACTTTGTAGTATGCAGTGATAATGGGCAGTGGGTTATGTACCCACCAGACCAGATTTGGTTGGGAGTTATCCTAAATGCCCCTGCTGGTTTTCAACCTTTAACCCTGATAGAGGGATCTGGTCTATGGTTCGAAAGGATCAGAAGGCCTTTACCTCTCGGAGCAGTCTCTGTACTTTTGACAACTGGCAAATGTAGGACAAGACATGTAGAGAGGGAGCCAAAAGGGTCAGGCAAAGGAAAGTCACGTAAGGTCAGAGTAGAGGCCAACAGTAAGGTCAGGCTGGGCAGACATCAACACTAGAAACTAGAGACTAGTAATCACAGCTCAGAGACTAAGACATATAATGTAGGGGAAGCCGCCTTTTATCACCAGGGTTTTGTAGGAAATGGAGGGTAGAAAGTGGGTATAGGTGCTCTAGCTCTTCAACTCCTGAAAGCTGCATGCACCTTAAGACCCAGATAATGGGATCCAGAAGAAGGAAGGGTTGAAGCAAAGGTTAGATGGATGGGGTAATCAGGACTCTCACTGCCAATCACTGTGTGTGGGAGGGGTAATCTGGACTCTCACTGCCAATCACTGTGTGTGGGCGTGGTAATCAGGACTCTCACTGTCAATCACTGTGTGTGGGAAGGGTAATCAGGACTCTCACTGTCAATCACTACATGTGGGCGGGATAATCAGGACTCTCACTATCAATCACTGTGTGCGGGCGGGGTAATCAGGACTCTCACTGTCAATCACTGTGTGTGGGCGGGGTAATCAGGACTCTCACTGTCAATCACTGTGTGTGGGAGGAGTAATCAGGACTCTCACTGTCAATCACTGAGTGTGGGAAGGGTAATCAGGACTCTCACTGTCAATCACTGTGTGTGGGCGGGGTAATCAGGACTCTCACTGTCAATCACTGTGTGTGGGAGGAGTAATCAGGACTCTCACTGTCAATCACTGAGTGTGGGCAGGTAATCAGGACTCTCACTGTCAATCACTGTGTGTAGGCGGGTTAATCAGGACTCTCACTGACAATCACAGTGTGTGGGTGGAGTAATCAGGACTCTCACTGTCAATCACTGTGTGTGGATGGGGTAATCAGGACTCTCACTGTCAATCACTGTGTGTGGGCGGGGTAATCAGGACTCTCACTGTCAATCACTGTGTGTGGGCAGGGTAATCAGGACTCTCACTGTCAATCACTGTGTGTGGGTGGGGTAATCAGGACTGTCACTGTCAATCACTGTGTGTGGGCGGGGTAAGGCAGCATAGCAGCAATTACTCACCTTTAACCTCAAGGCACACCTATACTGAGAGATAGAGACTGTAGAGGGAAAAACAGCTACAAAATACTGAATACAAATCAAATGATTTAGAAATACAAATTTAGTCTTGGCTTCCTACATTATTTACTTGTTGTAAATTTACTTTATTCTAAGTTTTTCTAGCATTTTATAGCTTTAGTCGGGGAAAGTATCTTAGCTCCGCCTTTCCCTAAATCTAAATATTATCTTCAGTGCAGGCCATCAAAATGCATCCAATGTAGCTGCTGTGTGTGGATGCTGTGAGAGGGGAGAGGGAGCTTCAGTTTTGAATTATTCTGATTGGCTCAGAGGGCACAGCATAGACCTTACATCATACAGGTAAAAACCTCCCCACTAAGCAAGCCAGGAGTGAGGAAACATACAAACTGGAGGAGGGGAGACTATCCTAAGTACGGAAACACAATGGGGCTCATTTACTAAGGGTGGCGGATCACACCTTTGCACCTTTTTTAGGGATTGCACGGCTTGGACAGGTATTTAACAGAGGTCTGCACTGGGATTGTGTCACACATGACCATTTTTTGGCGCAGCTGCGCTGCTTCCATGCAACCCATCGGCGCAGCATCGGATGATCCAACTGATCCGGACTGAGCGCGGGATTTAAGATTCAAATTGTGTCACAAGACAATGCACTTACATGCACCAGGAAAAAGAAGGTGAACTCCTGGGACCTGAGCGGGGAAGTGACACATGCAGGGTATCGGGCGCACGATCTTAGTAAATCGTGGCACAGTTCATAATACACGGACAATGCACTTTGGGTGAACTCTGTCGGACCGGGTAAGTAAACGTGCCCCAATGTAGTTGGCTCTGCTGTATCTAATACATATCTAAGGGGGAAATATCACCATTTATACGTATTTATAAGTATAAAAATAAGCAGTAGAACCATGAAGATTTTCCATTGATGTCAGCGATTCCTAACCCATGGAAAGTTCTGTGATTCTGCATGGGTCCTGTGCAGCCGCTGAAGTGTCCTTTTAATGATCCGTCCTGTATCATTAAAATCAGACCAGTGTGGGGTGCAATTGCCCTTTCTGTAAAGCAGACCAGGGCGTCATTGATGGTGCTGAGGAGGTTAATGTGATAAGCATTTTAGCTTCCTGGAGCCATTACTTTATAGTGGACCATGGGGAAAATAAAATCAGCCTTGCATGATTAACACATGAGAGACACTTTTGTAAGATGATTTGCTCATGATCCATGAACTATGATGACTAAACTGCGCTTCTGTGAGGCCTGGAGATTTAGAAATATGGTGATCCACTAAAGAGGACATATTAGCGTATGTGCCACTTATACAAACACAGTAGATTGTAGCAGCTGGGATTAACCATTGACCGTACCACATGCATCTCACCAGGCTTAAAAAATGGAAAGTTTCTAAAATTCACTTTCTCAAATTTTTAGTCACTGCCTTCTTTTATATCCATACAGGCTAGTGATAACCACAAACAAGTAATTTGCACCGTTTTTTTTGCATAAAAACGACCATATTTGCTATTTTTCGCTTCTATATACCACTTGCTGGTGCTGCTGCTAATGTTTCTGGACAGAATCAGTTTCCTTCCACTTCTGGCAGCTAACACTTTGTGCTTCCCTTGAGGAAGGAGTCTTCTGCATTATACTTCCATTTTACAGATGTCCTGCACCTGTTCTGACAGACAGGGCAAGAAGCTAATTCTGTTGGTTACCAACACCAATAAGAATATACAGGTGTAATGGCCCGCTGGATGGGTCCTTACGATAAGCTAGTTCCACTTAACCCCCTGTCTAAGTGACAGACTGTTACATTCCCCTAATTTATGAGCTGTCCATTGCTGCCATCTAATGTCATAATATGGGATTAAATATGATCCTGTGCCTGTGTACTAGAAGGTTAATGTACGTGATGTTTATATTAAATGTTGCCATTTGTTAACTCGTTTGCAGTTCAAAGTTGGTGATTGGTTGGAGCCCTTGGAAATCCCCAGATCTGGAAGGTCATATATATTTCATTCTGCGTGCCAATAGCGCAGAGACTGCACCTGGATTTCTGCCTAAGCCCCTAACCAGTGGACCAAGGCTGAGATGCGCTTCTAAGCTACAATGCACATCTCCGCTGCCTCCTGGGAGTCCACAGAGAGGAATGTTTACCTGCTGAGATTTATCAGAACTGTCTAAGAGCAGAACTGTTTTTGTTCCCCATGGCAACCAATCAGATCTCAGCTTACATTTTCCCACAGTAGTAAATAAAATGAAAACTGAGCTCTGATTGGTTGCAATGAGCAACTAGAACAGATCTGTTCTCCGACACTTCTGATACATCTCCCCCCCGGATTCGCTCATGTAGTGTACTACTTACCAGGCTTACACTGGGCGCATCTCCTTCCTTGATAATTCGGCAAACATTGACATTGCCCATGAACTGGGTCGCACGTTGACCCCTGAACTGTTCCTTTGGGGTCACAGTTACAATCTTGACAGCCCCTACTATTTTCACTAGACAGATTGTAGGTATGATCGGAGCAGGTACTACAGCGCCGGCCCGTGACTGAGGCCTTGCACACACATTGTCCCGTTGACTGGTCACATGATTGAGACGCGTTTACGGCCCCTGATCCATCACATCGGCAGGGGAGACACGACGTGGAGCCGTTCTGAGTGGATTTGTAGTAGCCCTCGGAGCATTCATCGCACCGCCGTCCACCAACATTACGCTGACAAACACATTGCCCTGTCACCGCGTCACAAACTGTTCCAGGGATAATCCCTTCCGTGTGACACTCGCAGGGTTTACAACCGTCAGCGTCCAACCCATAATAGTTGTCAATACAGGTGTCACAGTCAGCTCCGCCGACGTTCTCTCTGCATTTACATTGTCCACTGGAGGGATTGCAGAAGTGATTGATGGCGCCATAAGGACTGCACGTGCATTGTATACAGCGCTGCGCTCCTGACGCGTCGCCTCGGAAGCCCAGTCTACAGCCGTCACAGCGAGGACCTGGAGAAATACAGAGAAATGATCAAATAACACCAGTGTAATTATAGTAATAGTAATATAGTACAGTAATAGTTATATACAGGCAGTCCCCGGGTTACGTACAAGATAGGGTCCGGAGGTTTGTTCTTAAGTTGAATTTGTATGTAAGTCGAAACTGTATATTTTATAATTGTAGCTCCAGACAAAGAAAAAAAATTGGCCCCAGTGACAATTGGAGTTTTTGCTGTAATGGGACCAAGGATTATCAATAAAGCTTCAGTACAGACACCTTACAGCTGATCATTGCAGCCTGGGACTATAGTAACATCCAGAGAGGTCACCAGAGGTCAGAGGGGTCTGTCTGTAACTAGGGGTTGTCTGTAAGTCGGGTGTCCTTAAGTAGGGGACCGCCTGTATAGATATTTACACTGCATTCATCTGTATCAAATAACCAGTCATTTCATACAAAACTGTAAAACAGTAAATAAATATAATGACGTAGAAAAGATTAAATTCACACAGTAAATACACTGGGGCTTATTTACTAAGGTCTGCATTTACGGCAGGTTTTCCGGAGTTTTCGGGGATCACGCCTGGGATTGTGTCACATGTGATCGGCCGACCGACGCCCCACCCCCCACCCCGATTTTTTGGCATGGAATTTGACATGGATTTTGGCGCCAAAATCTGATCACGTGCAACAAAATCCTCTTCGCAAAACGGAAATCGTCGGAAGAGTACCCTTAGTAAATGTGCCCCATTATGGATAAGGGTGGGTGCACATCCCAGCATGAATGTGATACATACTTATGGATATGTTATATGTACATGAGATGGAATGTTCTCTTAAAGTATTTTATACAATTTTTTTTATAGTCTTGATCCCGGTATTTTGCTATTGCGATCCCATCAGACGATCCGCATACAATGATGAGATCCTCAGAACATGACAAGGTCACCGCACTACCGGCGAGCGCGGGGTTACACCTCGAGACTTTCCCCCTAATTCACAAATGTATCCTCTGTGGTTGCACACTTCAATTATTGTCCTGTAATTTGCATATTCCAAGACTAGGGGTGGAAACTTCTCTCAGTATCAATTTGCGGAAAATTAATGCTTTAATTCTGTATTTTCGCGAGGACAAAAAAAAAAAACATGGCTGCAGCGCGGCAGTGATTAATGACAACATTACGGGGTTTGGCCTGGAATTTATTCAGCATAAATTATAATTATTTTCTATAACTATCTGCTAATTATCATTTCACTTTCCTCAAAGGATGCGATCATTTACAGACGTGATAACCGCAAAAGGTAGGAACCTAGGGGAATGGAAGAGAAGTGGTTTATGGGTTCTACTAAGACTTGGGGGTTCACCGGGTCATGAGACAAGATCGGTAACACTGGATCCGTAGGACCTGGGATTAGCATGGAGCAGTAGAGATGAGGAGGGGAGCAGTTGGATCTATCGGTGGGCTCGCAAGAAATGTCCAATTGCATATGGCAACTGTGGGGGAAAATGAGTGGTGAATGTCTCCTCACAAGAAGCGGAGGGTTCCTTCGATTTCCCTTTGCACTTACATTCATAAAATCGCATAGTGTGGTAAAACATGAGCAGATTGTATACAGTGTCCTATCTGCAGAAGCATGTTATAGAGCAGGAGGAGCTGAGCAGATTGTACATAGTGTCCTGTCTGCAGGCAACATGTTATAGAGCACAAGGAGCTGAGCAGATTGTACATAGTGTCCTATCTGCAGGCAGCATGTTATAGAGCACAAGGAGCTGAGCAGATTGTACAGTGTCCTATCTGCAGGCAGCATGTTATAGAGCAGGAGGGGCTGAGCAGATTGTACATAGTGTCCTATCTGCAGGCAGCATGTTATAGAGCAGGAGGAGCTGAGCAGATTGTACATAGTGTCCTATCTGCAGGAAGCATGTTATAGAGCAGGAGGGGCTGTGCATATTGTACATAGTGTCCTATCTGCAGGCAGCATGTTATAGAGGAGGAGGAGCGGAGCAGATTGTATATAATGTCCTATCTGCAGGCAGCATGTTATAGAGCAGGAGGAGCTGAGCAGATTGTACATAGTGTCCTATCTGCAGGCAGCATGTTATAGAGCACAAGGAGCTGAGCAGATTGTACAGTGTCCTATCTGCAGGCAGCATGTTATAGAGCAGGAGGGGCTGAGCATATTGTACATAGTGTCCTATCTGCAGGCAGCATGTTATAGAGCAGGATGCGCTGAGCAGAGTGTACATAGTGTCCTATCTGCATGCAGCATGTTATAGAGGAGGAGGAGCTGAGCAGAGTGTACATAGTGTCCTATCTGCAGGCAGCATGTTATAGAGCAGGAGGAGCTGAGCAGATTGTACACAGTGTCCTATCTGCAGGCAGCATGTTATAGAGCAGGATGCGCTGAGCAGAGTGTACATAGTGTCCTATCTGCAGGCAGCATGTTATAGAGCAGGAGGAGCTGAGCAGATTGTACATAGTGTCCTATCTGCGGGCAGCATGATATAGAGCAGGAGGTGCTGAGCAGATTATACATAGTGTCCTATCTGCAGGTAGCATGTTATAGAGCAGGAGGAGCTGAGCAGATTGCAGATAGTGTCCTATCTGCGGGCAGCATGATATAGAGCAGGAGGTGCTGAGCAGATTATACATAGTGTCCTATCTGCAGGCAGCATGTTATAGAGCAGGATGCGCTGAGCAGAGTGTACATAGTGTCCTATCTGCAGGCAGCATGTTATAGAGCAGGAGGAGCTGAGCAGATTGTACATAGTGTCCTATCTGCGGGCAGCATGATATAGAGCAGGAGGTGCTGAGCAGATTATACATAGTGTCCTATCTGCAGGCAGCATGTTATAGAGGAGGAGGAGCGGAGCAGATTGTATATAATGTCCTATCTGCAGGCAGCATGTTATAGAGCAGGAGGAGCGGAGCAGATTGTATATAATGTCCTATCTGCAGGCAGCATGTTATAGAGCAGGAGGAGCTGAGCAGATTGTACATAGTGTCCTATCTGCAGGCAGCATGTTATAGAGCACAAGGAGCTGAGCAGATTGTACAGTGTCCTATCTGCAGGCAGCATGTTATAGAGCAGGAGGGGCTGAGCATATTGTACATAGTGTCCTATCTGCAGGCAGCATGTTATAGAGCAGGATGCGCTGAGCAGAGTGTACATAGTGTCCTATCTGCATGCAGCATGTTATAGAGGAGGAGGAGCTGAGCAGAGTGTACATAGTGTCCTATCTGCAGGCAGCATGTTATAGAGCAGGAGGAGCTGAGCAGATTGTACACAGTGTCCTATCTGCAGGCAGCATGTTATAGAGCAGGATGCGCTGAGCAGAGTGTACATAGTGTCCTATCTGCAGGCAGCATGTTATAGAGCAGGAGGAGCTGAGCAGATTGTACATAGTGTCCTATCTGCGGGCAGCATGATATAGAGCAGGAGGTGCTGAGCAGATTATACATAGTGTCCTATCTGCAGGTAGCATGTTATAGAGCAGGAGGAGCTGAGCAGATTGCAGATAGTGTCCTATCTGCGGGCAGCATGATATAGAGCAGGAGGTGCTGAGCAGATTATACATAGTGTCCTATCTGCAGGCAGCATGTTATAGAGCAGGATGCGCTGAGCAGAGTGTACATAGTGTCCTATCTGCAGGCAGCATGTTATAGAGCAGGAGGAGCTGAGCAGATTGTACATAGTGTCCTATCTGCGGGCAGCATGATATAGAGCAGGAGGTGCTGAGCAGATTATACATAGTGTCCTATCTGCAGGTAGCATGTTATAGAGCAGGAGGAGCTGGGCAGATTGTACATAGTGTCCTATCTGCAGGCAGCATGTTATAGAGCAGGAGGAGCTGAGCAGATTGTATATTGTGTCCTATCTGTAGGTAGCATGTTATAGAGCAGGAGGAGCTGAGCAGATTGTAAATTGTGTCTGATCTACAGATTGGAATGGATGATCAATCTGACAGGTTTCTTTCATAACAGATTGAGATCAATGGAGATTTATTTGTGATATTTGGTAACATTTTGCTCTAACAATCAGTGATACAGTATAGCTCATTGTATGATTGGCCTCTGTATAACCTTCTGTCCCTTTAAATAATGTGACGCCGCAGACGTGAGAAAAGCTCAATCTCACTTTTACCTCTCGTTGATTTTTTCTTTTGGTGTCGGCAAAATTTTAAGACCCCTTTGCAGATTTTTTTTTTATTAGGTCTTAACTTTAAGTGCTGAACATTATCAGATTGATTTTTGTAAAAACACACGCGGAAAATCTTAACGAGGGACAATATAAGTGACACTATTTTATTGTCACCAAAGTGGCAAATATGCCGATGTAATCTGCTTCCCATCCACATTACACCAAGAAGAGAGTTTAAAGCTGAAATGTTGATCTCTGTGATCAATTTTATATAGAATTATCCGGTGACATCACAGAGACTTTAGTGGGGAGGAAACCTTAATAGAAGGGTTTCAGATGCCCAACAAAAAGAGACGTTACCCACAGGATCAAAGGCCAAGTACTATCCCTGTACTGTGACATCACTGTGTGTATTATCCCTGTACTGTGACATCACTGTGTGTATTATCCCTGTACTGTGACATCACTGTGTGTATTATCCCTGTACTGTGACATCACTGTGTGTATTATATCTGTACTGTGATATCACTGTGTGTATTATCCCTGTACTGTGACATCACTGTGTATTATCCCTGTACTGTGACATCACTGTGTGTATTATCCCTGTACTGTGACATCACTGTGTGTATTATCTCTGTACTGTGACATCACTGTGTGTATTATCTCTGTACTGTGACATCACTGTGTGTATTATCCCTGTACTGTGACTTCACTGTGTGTATGATCCCTGTACTGTGACATCACTGTGTGTATTATCCCTGTACTGTGACATCACTGTGTGTATTATCTCTGTACTGTGACATCACTGTGTGTATTATCTCTGTACTGGGACATCACTGTGTGTAGTATCCCTGTACTGTGACATCACTGTGTGTATTATCCCTGTACTGTGACATCACTGTGTGTATTATCCCTGTACTGTGACATCACTGTGTGTATTATCCCTGTACTGTGACATCACTGTGTGTAATATCCCTGTACTGTGACATCACTGTGTGTATTATCCCTGTACTGTGACATCACTGTGTGTATTATCCCTGTACTGTGACATCACTGTGTGTATTATCTCTGTACTTTGACATCACTGTGTGTATTATCCCTGTACTGTGACATCACTGTGTGTATTATCTCTGTACTGTGACATCACTGTGTGTATTATCTCTGTACTGTGACATCACTGTGTGTATTATCCCTGTACTGTGACATCACTGTGTGTATTATCCCTGTGCTGTGACATCACTGTGTGTATTATCCCTGTACTGTGACATCACTGTGTGTATTATCCCTGTACTGTGACATCACTGTGTGTATTATCCCTGTACTGTGACATCACTGTGTGTATTATATCTGTACTGTGATATCACTGTGTGTATTATCCCTGTACTGTGATATCACTGTGTGTATTATCCCTGTACTGTGACATCACTGTGTGTATTATCTCTGTACTGTGACATCACTGTGTGTATTATCCCTGTACTGTGACTTCACTGTGTGTATGATCCCTGTACTGTGACTTCACTGTGTGTATGATCCCTGTACTGTGACATCACTGTGTGTATTATCCCTGTACTGTGACATCACTGTGTGTATTATCCCTGTACTGTGACATCACTGTGTGTAATATCCCTGTACTGTGACATCACTGTGTGTATTATCCCTGTACTGTGACATCACTGTGTGTATTATCTCTGTACTGTGACATCACTGTGGGGCAAATTTACTTACCCGGTCCATTCGCGTTCCAGCGGCGGCTTCTCCGCTCTGGATTCGGGTCCGGCCGGGATTTAATAAGGTAGTTCTTCCGCCGTCCACCAGGTGGCGCTGCTGCGCTGAAAGTAAACTCATCGCGCCGGAATGCACCGAGCTGGACCAGGTGAAGGTAAGCGGTCCTTATGCGACACATTTTCGGTTTTTAAATGCGGCGGTTTTTCCGAATACGTCGGGTTTTCGTTCGGCCACGCCCCCCGATTTCCGTCGCGCGCATGCCAGCGCCGATGCGCCACAATCTGATCGCGTGCGCCAAAATCCCGGGGCAATTTAAGTACAAGCGGCGCAAATCGGAAATATTCGGGTAACACGTCGGGAAAACGCGAATCGGGCCCTTAATAAATGACCCCCTGTGTGTATTATCCCTGTACTGTGACATCACTGTGTGTATTATCTCTGTACTGTGACATCACTGTGTGTATTATCCCTGTACTGTGACATCACTGTGTGTATTATATCTGTACTGTGATATCACTGTGTGTATTATCCCTGTACTGTGATATCACTGTGTGTATTATCCCTGTACTGTGACATCACTGTGTGTATTATCTCTGTACTGTGACATCACTGTGTGTATTATCCCTGTACTGTGACTTCACTGTGTGTATGATCCCTGTACTGTGACTTCACTGTGTGTATGATCCCTGTACTGTGACATCACTGTGTGTATTATCCCTGTACTGTGACATCACTGTGTGTATTATCCCTGTACTGTGACATCACTGTGTGTATTATCTCTGTACTGTGACATCACTGTGTGTATTATCTCTGTACTGGGACATCACTGTGTGTATTATCCTGTACTGTGACATCACTGTGTGTATTATCCCTGTACTGTGACATCACTGTGTATTATCCCTGTACTGTGACATCACTGTGTGTGTTATCCCTGTACTGTGACATCACTGTGTGTAATATCCCTGTACTGTGACATCACTGTGTGTATTATCCCTGTACTGTGACATCACTGTGTGTATTATCTCTGTACTGTGACATCACTGTGGGGCAAATTTACTTACCCGGTCCATTCGCGTTCCAGCGGCGGCTTCTCCGCTCTGGATTCGGGTCCGGCCGGGATTTAATAAGGTAGTTCTTCCGCCGTCCACCAGGTGGCGCTGCTGCGCTGAAAGTAAACTCATCGCGCCGGAATGCACCGAGCTGGACCAGGTGAAGGTAAGCGGTCCTTATGCGACTCATTTTCGGTTTTTAAATGCGGCGGTTTTTCCGAATACGTCGGGTTTTCGTTCGGCCACGCCCCCCGATTTCCGTCGCGCGCATGCCAGCGCCGATGCGCCACAATCCGATCGCGTGCGCCAAAATCCCGGGGCAATTTAAGTACAAGCGGCGCAAATCGGAAATATTCGGGTAACACGTCGGGAAAACGCGAATCGGGCCCTTAATAAATGACCCCCTGTGTGTATTATCCCTGTACTGTGACATCACTGTGTGTATTATCTCTGTACTGTGACATCACTGTGTGTATTATCCCTGTACTGTGATCACTGTGTGTATTATCCCTGTACTGTGACATCACTGTGTGTATTATCCCTGTACTGTGACATCACTGTGTGTATTATCCCTGTACTGTGACATCACTGTGTGTATTATCCCTGTACTGTGACATCACTGTGTGTACTATCCCTGTACTGTGACATCACTGTGTGTATTATCCCTGTACTGTGACATCGCTGTGTGTATTATCTCTGTACTGTGACATCGCTGTGTGTATTATCCCTGTACTGTGATCACTGTGTGTATTATCCCTGTACTGTGACATCACTGTGTGTATTATCCCTGTACTGTGACATCACTGTGTGTATTATCTCTGTACTGTGACATCACTGTGTGTATTATCCCTGTACTGTGATCACTGTGTGTATTATCCCTGTACTGTGACATCACTGTGTGTATTATCCCTGTACTGTGACATCACTGTGTGCATTATCCCTGTACTGTGACATCACTGTGTGAATAGAGTCTTGGACCCATAAAACCCCTTTGTCTTGGCTGGAGTGGTGAGATAGTGTTGGGGTGCAGTGGTATTTTGGCTCTGTCCCCCTCTTACATGTGCAGCTCTGTATCCTCTCGGCTATTATTACCCAGTATATAAATAACGCATAGAAGGTGCCGGGTTCGCCTGATATCAGGAAAGGGTAAAGGTGTTTTACCTAAAGCAAACGTCTCTTCTGCTGTAAGTAAATTCTTCCGCACACAACAAGGCGGCTGTACACTACATCACAAGTGGAAATTAACCCCCAGTTATAATAAAACATTAGTGACCTAATATATGTGAACCCTCTGCGGACGCATTTAGGATCCTACGTGGACAAAATGCATCTATTAGGGCGGGTGAAAATACATTATGTATCGGGATAAACATTCCGGAACTCGGTGACAATGGGCGCGTTCTTCCAGCGATGATGAATGAGCCACCTAAGGCCAATCGTTTCATTTCAATAAGGAAAATAAAAAAAACCCCGGACCCTCGGAGGCTGAGAACGGTAAAAATAACCGCATTGTTAACAAGAATTATGACTCATTTTGTGCTATTAGGTTTGGTCTTGGTGGATTTGTCGGAACGGCTTTTATAAATATGCACGGGGCTTATTTGAATACTTCATACATATTCCTGGCAGGAATCTAATAACCAGAGCCTACGGGACGAGTCATGGCCCATACCATTGGCCTTAGTGTGGGCCGGGGGGGGGGGGAGTTGCACTTGCATATTTTTGGCACCCCCTGCACAGTTCCCCTTCGATTGAACTCCTTTGCCCATCAAAGTTCGCACAAGGGGCCTTCACCTCGAAACAAAATCGTAGAAACGGCTATCGACCTACCTATTGATGCATGCGATTTAGCTCAGTGGCTATCTTGGACACCACACAAGATATGTAAATGTGCTGGATTTAAAAGGGGTCGGCCATTCTTTGACATAAGTTGCCCATTGGCCTTTACTCCCGCAGAAATAATCACTGAATGTTCATCAAGCGACTTTCACGGGTGTCCCTGCGATCCACGTATCGGATCGCAGGCACACACGTGTCCCGATCCATGGCAGACCCCGTTCCCTGGCTAACTTACCTCTCCGCGCTCCTGCTCCTTAGTGCTTCATGCCTTTGAAAAAGCTTCTCCTGAGTTATTCCTGTTTCCTGACCTGTTGTGACCCCGAATCTGACCCTGACTTTGCTCCTACGCACCCAGCCCTGACCTTCTGCTCCGTTCCTGATTCCTCTTCGTTGCCACCTGTCCTGACCATCTGCCTGTTCCTGACCATGAGATTGCCCGCTGTTTCCGTACCTCAAACTTGGCTGCCACCGCGGACAAGTTGTACCTGTGGAACGGCCTGGTGGCACCGAGCCACAGCAAGTTCATATTGCTTTGCAGCGGGCTCTGGTGAGGACCGGTTGCCATTTAGATTCTGGTCCCAGGTGTCAGCTTGTGCCATCGTTCGCGGTAGTCCAGGGGGTTCACTAACCCCGAGCCTTGGCAGCGTCTCAGCAGTCCTGACACTTACTTTTGTGCTGTGTGAAGACTCTCCATCGATTTTTGTTTACATGTCTGAGCTCTGATGAATAGGAGGAGCTGTACCAGGAGATTGTGACACATCCTGCTCCCTCCCACTCGCCTCCCACTCTTCGTCGCCATTGGCACGAATGAAGGAATAAGAAACAGGAAGTTGTGTATATATGCAGAGGGCAGAAAGGTGAGAACAGCGAAAGGCTGAAGCTCTCAAAGGAGGAAAAGGTACAGGTGCAGGTAAAAGAAACTAATGGAACAGATCTACTGAAAAGTGGCCAACACCAACTGCAGAGACTATGGTCTAAATTAATTTATGGAGCTCTGAAGTTGGGTCTGAATTCAATTGCAGGGGTTGAGTTTTGGGTCTTAATTCATTTTGTGGGACAAGTGAGTCTGGATGCTTTGTCACAGTCGTATTCTTGGATCTCCATGAATTGTGAGAGTGTTGGTCTGGGGTATAAATGTTTTTTTTTTTTATCGTGGGCCTGAATGTATGTTTGGGGTCTCAGTCTTGAGATTTTTCTTAGAGTCTGACCCTAGAATCTGAATTCATTGATGATTTGGGGGGTCTGTATGAAATCAGGAAGAAGTAATCAATTGTGTTAATCCATTTTGAGCATCTGAATTGATTTTTAGGCTCTCTATAAGAATTCGTGCTGCAAATGTGGGGTTTTATTCTTGAGTGTGAATACGTTTTTAGGGTCTTTGTTTTAGGTTTTAATACATTTTTGGGGTATCGGTCTTGAGTCTGATAACATTTTTTGTGTCTTATCTTGGGTGTGATTACAGTTTTTTTGGTTTTAGTCCTGAGTCTCAATACATTTTCAAGGTCTTAGTCTTGAGTCGGATTACATCTTTATGGTGTTTAAGGTCTGAGTAGATAGATTTTAAGTGTCCTAATCCTTAGTCAGTATAAATGTTTGGGGTCTTTGTCCTAGGCCTGAATACATTTTCAGGGTCTAAGTCTTGGGTCTGAATACATTTTGAAGGTCTTAGTCTTGGGTCTAAATACATTTTCAGGGTCTTAGTCTTGGGTCTGAATATATTTTCAGGGTCTAAGTCTTGGGTCTGAATACATTTTTAGGGTCTTAGTCTGAATATATTTTGAAGGTCTTAGTCTTAGGTCGGAATACACTTTCAGGGTCTAAGTCTTGGGTCTGAATACATTTTCAGGGTCTTAGTCTTGGGTCTGAATAAATTTTGAAGGTCTTAGTCTTGGGTCTGAATACATTTTCAGGCTCTTAGTCTTGGGTCTGAATACATTTTCAGGGTCTTAGTCTTGGGTCTGAATACATTTTCAGGGTCTAAGTCTTGGGTCTGAATACATTTTCAGGGTCTAAGTCTTGGGTCTGAATACATTTTTAGGGTCTTAGTCTGAATATATTTTGAAGGTCTTAGTCTTAGGTCGGAATACACTTTCAGGGTCTAAGTCTTGGGTCTGAATACATTTTCAGGGTCTTAGTCTTGGGTCTGAATAAATTTTGAAGGTCTTAGTCTTGGGTCTGAATACATTTTCAGGCTCTTAGTCTTGGGTCTGAATACATTTTCAGGGTCTTAGTCTTGGGTCTGAATACATTTTCAGGGTCTAAGTCTTGGGTCTTAATACATTTTCAGGGTCTTAGTCTTGGGCCTGAATACATTTTTAGGCTCTAAGTCTTGGGTCTAAATACATTTTCAGGGTCTTAGTCTTGGGTCAGAATACATTTTCAGGGTCTAAGTCTTGGGTCTGAATACATTTTTAGGGTCTTAGTCTGAATATATTTTGAAGGTCTTAGTCTTAGGTCGGAATACACTTTCAGGGTCTAAGTCTTGGGTCTGAATACATTTTCAGGGTCTTAGTCTTGGGTCTGAATAAATTTTGAAGGTCTTAGTCTTGGGTCTGAATACATTTTCAGGCTCTTAGTCTTGGGTCTGAATACATTTTCAGGGTCTTAGTCTTGGGTCTGAATACATTTTCAGGGTCTAAGTCTTGGGTCTTAATACATTTTCAGGGTCTTAGTCTTGGGCCTGAATACATTTTTAGGCTCTAAGTCTTGGGTCTAAATACATTTTCAGGGTCTTAGTCTTGGGTCAGAATACATTTTCAGGGTCTAAGTCTTGGGTCTGAATACATTTTTAGGGTCTTAGTCTGAATATATTTTGAAGGTCTTAGTCTTAGGTCGGAATACACTTTCAGGGTCTAAGTCTTGGGTCTGAATACATTTTCAGGGTCTTAGTCTTGGGTCTGAATAAATTTTGAAGGTCTTAGTCTTGGGTCTGAATACATTTTCAGGCTCTTAGTCTTGGGTCTGAATACATTTTCAGGGTCTTAGTCTTGGGTCTGAATACATTTTCAGGGTCTTAGTCTTGGGTCTGAATACATTTTCAGGGTCTTAGTTTTGGGTCTGAATATATTTTGAAGGTCTTAGTCTTAGGTTGGAATATATTTTCAGGGTCTTAGTCTTGGGTCTGAATACATTTTCAGGGTCTAAGTCTTGGGTCTGAATACATTTTCAGGGTCTAAGTCTTGGGTTTGAATAAATTTTGAAGGTCTTAGTCTTGGGTCTGAATACATTTTCAGGGTCTAAGTCTTGGGTTTAAATAAATTTTAAAGGTCTTAGTCTTGGGTCTGAATACATTTTCAGGGTCTTAGTCTTGGGTCTGAATACATTTTCAGGGTCTTAGTCTTGTGTCTGAATACATTTTCAGGGTCTTAGTCTTGGGTCTGAATATATTTTGAAGGTCTTAGTCTTAGGACGGAATACATTTTCAGGGTCTTAGTCTTAGGTCTGAATACATTTTCAGGTTCTTGGGTCTGAATACATTTTCAGGGTCTTAGTCTTAGGTCTGAATACATTTTCAGGGTCTTAGTCTTGGGTCTGAATGCATTTTCAGGGTCTTAGTCTTGGGTCGGAATACATTTTCAGGGTCTTAGTTTTGAGTCTGAATACATTTTTGAGGACTTAGTCTTGGGTCTAAATATATTTTTGGGATCTGAGTCAGGTCTGAAAACATTTGTGGACTCTAATTCTTGGGCTTAGAGTCTGCGTTCATTCTGGGGCTCTTAACTGGGCTTCTAAACTGATTTGGTTGGTTTAAGTTTGTCATCTAAACTTATTTGAGTCTGAAATCCAATTGCTCTAGAAGTCTGAATCTCGGCTTTGTGTTCATTTTAGAGATCACAATCTCAGGGCTGAATTTAATTGTGGGGTTGAGTCTTGGTTATGAATTTTTTGTGAGAACAAGTCTTGGGTCTTAATGCTGTTTTGGAGTCTTAGTCTTGAGTCTAACTACATTCTTTATAGTCTGGGGTCTCAATGCCCTCTAGGGATTCAGAGATATTTCAGAGAGTTAATTCATTTCAGAAGTTGAAGTCTTGGCTATGAATGTAGTTTTGGTTCTAAATTAATGATGAGGCGACCCAGAAGGGTTCAGAATTGTTGGGTTTGGACAAACCTGGAACAACAGTTTGGTTCAGATACCCAAACCCACTCTTCTGGCTGATGTCCAGGTTCAAGTTCAAGGACCCGAACCTGTTCAGCATCGATTTGTACAGTGCGGTTAGGGTCCACTCATCACTAGTCCTAATCTTGGGCATTATTGTATTTTGGGGTCTTGGGTCTAAATGTCTATTCGGAGGAGTATTGGAGTATTTTGGAGCATTTTTGTCGACGCCTGAACCTTGATTCATTAGGTGGACGTCTAATTTCTGGTATCTGAATCCCTTTTGTATTTATGGAGTCTGTATTATTTTTGGGAGTCCATGATCTAGTTCAATTTAGAGGTGTGAAAACTACCATATGATTCGGCTCTGCGTGCCAGGGGGCATCCTTACAAATCCTAACAAGCCACATTGGGGCTCATTTACTTACTCGGTCCAGTCGCATTCCCGCTGCGCGATGTCCGCCGAGGATTCGGGTTCTGCCGGGGTTCACTAAGGTCGTGCGCCCGAGTTCCTGCAGGTTTCGCTGCTGCGCCGAGGTCCGCCAGAGTTCACCTTCTTGTTCCCTGTTCATGTAAGTGCTGGTCTTGCAACACATTTCTTTTTTTAAATTCTGCGTTTTTTCCAAATCCGTCGGGTTGCCCGACGGCCAAAGCCCCCCGATTTCTGTGCGCCAAAATCCTGGGGCTATTCAGGACAAAACGGAAATATTCGGGAAACCCTACAGAAATGCGTCCGACGGACCCTTAGTAAATGAGCCCCATTGTCTATAGCATTAACATAAAAATCTACGACATAGAACTGAATTTTTTATTTTTGCCCTAGGTATAGAAAAGCCTAGAAACGACTACAAAGCTCATCCATGTCCTTCCATTGTGCTAGTAAATAATGACGATTGTGTAAATTTCTCTGCCTTTGGGACATTAACGTAATTAATGAAGCCTTTATTATCCTATGTAGGACGCAGCGCACTTCCTCCTAAACATTACACTGTTATCAGGCAATTCCAATAATCTACCTCTTATATTAACTCCTTTATACAAAAAAAAGAAAAAATCACGTAAAATAATAATAATACAAAAAAAAAATCAGTGTAATTTAAAAGCGCTTAAACCGGTGATGTTTTTCCGCTTCCTCGCAAGATATTTAGACAGGTATGCCTGCGCTCCGGCGCTCACTTTATCATAATATTCCCATACATCAACATTTCAGAATGTATTATATGCACAGTGTATTTCAGGCACTTGATAAATTTTGTCCTTACGTCGTTGTAGCACCCCCCCCTCAAATATTTTTCGAAAGTAATAAATTGCCGTAATCAAATCTAATTTTTGAAAAAAAAAATACCTGTGGGAGCCACCAACCAAAAAAAAAAAAAAAAATCCCGTCTTGTAAAAGGAACATGATAAATAACGCCGGGCGGCGGTAGTTTATTATAATCAGTTTGCCATTGAATTACAAAATTAAAATTATATAGAACCTTGATAAGTAACCCGGGCCCAATGTAGACGATCAGTGGAATTACCCACGCTCGTTTTGCATTTCATAAGAACAGTTCAAAAGAAATCTAATGGAAAGGGAAAAAGGGAAAGATTTATCATAATGGACCCTGCAGGAAAGGAAAAAATAAAAAATATGGTAAAAAAAAATCCAGGTTTTTTTTGGTTTAATAAGAAACGTGGCAGAAGAATGATTTGCTTAGAACTCGTTAGGACTGAAAGAAGCTTGAAAAGTGTTAATGTGCCAAAAGGGACAAACTGTATATAATATTAGAGCAACGTTGGGGGAGGGGGGGGGATCTCAAGTCGGGGTGGGGGGGCGGAGGTTGATATTTAGACTATGTGGACTATAGGAGGTGAACAGAACATAAGAGAATACAGACAGTCCCCTACTTAAGAACACCCGACTTACAGACGACCCCTAGCTACAAACGGACCTCTGGATGTTGGTAATTACTGTACTTTAGCCTTAGGCTACAATAATCAGCTGTAACAGTTATCACAGGTGTCTGTAATGAAGATTTATTGTTACTCCTGGTTCTTATGACAACCCAACATTTTTAATATCCAATTGTCACAAAGACCGAAAAAATTCTGGCTGGGGTTACAATTATAAACTATATAGTTCCGACTTACATACAAATTCAACTTAAGAACAAACCTACAGAACCTATCCTGTATGTAACACCGGGGACCGCCTGTTACTAATTTGTAGGAGTTTAAAGGGATTGTATCAAGTCCAACATTTAATGGATTGTATCAAGTTCAACATGTATGTAAAACTGTAATACCCAACAGCCGAGACTCCCCATAATGCACAGGATGGGGGACCCTAAAGTTTCCCTAACCTGGTTCAAACACAAGCAGCCGGACTCATTGCTTGGACAGAACCTTCATAAAAGAAGTGAGAATAGTAGTTGGACCCCCACCCAACAGAATGTTATTCCCTATTCCCTATCCTATGGATCAAAGTTGTTGCAGCCCATTTGAAGGAAATCTAGCATCAAAATCCATCCTGATAAACCCGGGACATTACTCATAGATCCAGGCACCGGGACTGTGGTAATCTTCTTATATTTGTTATCCATGGCCTCCTTCCTTCTAGATTCACATTTATAATTATGCTAATGAACCAAAGGGGCTCCTGGGGGTGTTACTAGAGCCCCTCTGTGCTGCATCTGTGTGCTGAAACTTTCTCTTCAGCCTTGGAATTAGAGTAGGAAAGGGGAGGTTGAGAGATGCTCTTGCACAGTGTAACATTCAGTGTACAGCATGGGGGAACTCTGGAAGAGCTCTTCAGGCTCATTAGAATAATTTTAAAAGTTGATATTAGAATAAAGGAGGCAAAAGATAAAAGATTGTGCCTGGTTTATCAGCAATGATTTTGGTGGTAGATTTTAGAGATGAGCGAACATGCTCGTCCGAGCTTGATGCTCGTTCGAGCATTAAGGTACTCGAGACGGCTCGTTGCTCGGACGAGTATTTCCCCTGCTCGAGATCGAGCATTTAATTAAAAAAACACAGTGAAGAACAATGAAGAATAGAATAAAAACAGTGAACACAGTGAACACAGTATCATTTAAGTGAAAAACACAGTGAAGAACACAGTGAAGAATAGATTACAGATGTTCGGCACATCTGCTTACTTGTCGGAAGATACGCGCGGAACGCGGAACACAAAATAGTATGTGAAGAACAATATATATGTGTGAAGAAGACATTGCAGAACACGGTGAGCAGGACAGAGACACCGGGGAGCAGCACAAAGACACCGGGGAGCAGCACAGAGACATCGGGCAGCGGCACGGAGACATCGGGGCACGGAGACATCGGGGCACGGAGACATATGGGCACGGAGACATATGGGCACGGAGACATCGGGGCACGGAGACATCGGGGCACGGAGACATCGGGGCACGGAGACATCGGGGCACGGAGACATATGGGCACGGAGACATCGGGGCACGGAGACATATGGGCACGGAGACATATGGGCACGGAGACATATGGGCACGGAGACATCGGGGCACGGAGACATATGGGCACGGAGACATCGGGGCACGGAGACATATGGGCACGGAGACATCGGGGCACGGAGACATCGGGGCACGGAGACATAGGGGCACGGAGACATATGGGCACGGAGACATCGGGGCACGGAGACATATGGGCACGGAGACATCGGGGCACGGAGACATCGGGGCACGGAGACATATGGGCACGGAGACATCGGGGCACGGAGACATCGGGGCACGGAGACATCGGGGCACGGAGACATCGGGGCACGGAGACATATGGGCACGGAGACATATGGGCACGGAGACATATGGGCACGGAGACATCGGGGCACGGAGACATCGGGGCACGGAGACATCGGGGCACGGAGACATATGGGCACGGAGACATATGGGCACGGAGACATCGGGGCACGGAGACATATGGGCACGGAGACATATGGGCACGGAGACATAGGGGCACGGAGACATCGGGGCACGGAGACATCGGGGAGACTTCAGTGGAAGAAGAGCAGCGGATCCCGGGACAGCGTATCTCCCGACAAGTAAGCAGATGTGCAGAACATCTGCAATCTATTCTTCACTGTGTTTTTCACTTAAATGATCATGTGGTCACTGTTTTTATTCTATTCTTCACTGTTCTTCACATCTGTTAACTTGTCGGGAGATAATATACGCGCGGAACAGTGAAGAATAGATTGCAGATGTTTGCATACATCTGCTAACTTATCAGAAGACATTCTTTTTCAATTAATTAACACATTTTATTCCCGAACCATGGTCCCTTTGAAAAATGCTCGAGTCTCCCATTGACTTCAATGGGGCTCGTTATTCGAGACGAGCACTCGAGCATCTGGAAAAGTTCGTCTCGAATAACGAGCACTCGAGCATTTTAGTGCTCGCTCATCTCTAGTAGATTTCTTTTAAAGGGGTTTTCCTACGAACACAAGTTGCTGATCGGTGGGGGGTCTCAGTGATGAGACCCCGACGTATCACGAAAACAAGGGGTCCGATGGGGTCGGACTGCATAACTCAGTACTCAAGTGTGTGTCCATTGACTTGTAATCTGAGAAACATTTATCTCTAGTTTGCAGTCTTCTCTGTACTTGTGGAGACCGAGCTGCTGTGACTCACTGCTCCCCTCTCCATAGACCTCTATGAAACCTCAGTGAGCTTCTGTCCTCTTTCTAGCAAGGTTAAATTCAGCAGAATTTTAGATAAGATTAGGAGAGGAGGAGGGCAGATAAGTACGTTTATGATAACATTTCTTGTAGTTACTTGTTCTGTTTATTTAATTAAAATGTTACCAACAATAAAATAAAAGAAATTTTCCTTCTATGGGAAATTCATATTCCCTTCGCACCACTTTGACCTTCCCCACGTTGTACCTATGTAGTACTGCATCCCCTCTCATTACCTTTCTCTGTAATGGCAAGTGGCCAGAACCTAGAAACAGTCCTACAGATGGGTGTCTGGTTTGGGTCGGACATTGACTTAAGGGATAGATTCCTATTGGTGTTTAATCCTTTATGACCATGGGCCATTGCCTCTAAGACTCCAGACATTAGTTGAATCCATTCAATTAACCCAGAACCTCACCAGAACTGCATTTATCTAGCCAAGCCTATCCTGGATATGTTTTCAGATGTGGCCAATGCCCCAAAACAGCTGTTGACAGATGATTTTCCAGCTTGGCTAATTTCCCTACTTAAAGGACATCTGCCCTCAGGATTATGGATTATAAACCAAGTACACTTCAGTCAGGATCTGCTCTTCTTTTAGCTTTTTATGCCTTTGTTTTTACAAAAAAAGGCTTCAAAATGAGCCTGTGGGGCTTCACGCTCCATAGAAGTTAATGGAGCCTGGAGCCCTTCAGGCTCATTTGCATAGCGTTTAAAGCATATTTTCTTAGAAATCGACGGCATAAGAAGTTAAAAGAAGAGCATATCCTGATAAAGGGGGCGCACACCAGCATGCAAGTGTATTTGGTTTATAATCCATGATCCTGATGGTAGATTTCCTTTAAGACCTTTATATATATTTTAAGACTCCTATATGGGTTTGACAATGACTTACAAGACATCTACCTGTCGGGGGGGGGGGGGGGGCACTAAGAAGGAATTTTTTAATACTTTTTTCACCCCATAATCATATTGATGGCAGCTAACCAACTTGCTGTAGCCAACAATATACACTCCAAGTGAGGGAACCTTGGAGTGTATATTGATTTACAGAGTACCTACCTGTAGGTGGCACTAACGAGTAGGGTTTTCTTGCTAAAAACAGATAACAATGGAGTCTGGGGCAATACTATGGTTCTTGAACATCACATTTGGTACTCACCAGTCACATGTGCTTTGCATTGGCATTGCCCTGTGTTTCGATGACAGTCATGGCTTCCATTGATTGTTCCGGAAGTGTTGCAGTGACAGGGCTGGCAGCCATCAGGGTTGGATTCCTGCAAATTGTAATATCCATCTTTGCACTGGTCACATCTCCGACCCCCAACATTCACTTTACATCTGCACTGACCTCCGAGCTGCAAGACAGAAGTGTACTTACTGATAGGTAGGTAGGTATGACTAATGGATTAATATTTTAAGCTTCTTTCGTAATTTGTATAAATTGTAATTAAAAATTTAAATGAGATCATTGATAAAAAATTAGATAACAAATTCCGATATCTGCAAGTTATTGGTCTTAGTCTGGCACCTGGTGGCAATTACCTTCATTATCTGAGTAACCCTACGTATCCGGTGCCTAACTTTCCAGTTTTTATTGACTTTGCAAAAATGTTGCACCGTTCCAAAGTGACTGAAACCCTCCAGTAGCAGGTTGTCCAGGGGTGGCCCTATCAGCCATAGGAAGAGAAACTGGTCGGTCTGTGATTTTTAGAATATTATAACTTTGCAATATCACAAATGTATTCAACTCTCTCAAGGAGGCTGGTCGCCCTCGTCAGACAAATGCAAGAGAGGACAGGATAATGCGGAGAATCTCCATGGGTAATCGATTCAACTCAGCAGGTGGAATCGCTTGTAGTTCAGTACTGAGCAGGGTAAGGATCTGTCTCGTCCTCCAGTGTCTGTCAGTTTAAGAGCATTTGGACTGAAAGCCCACATTACAGTGACCAAACTCATTAGCAGAAGGAATAAAAAGGCTAGACTCACATTTGCAGAGGAACATTTTTGGATAAAAGAGAAGTGGTCCACAGATTATTTTAGGGATGAAAGCAGGTTAAACTTATTTGGACCTGATGGGAAAAGTTCTGTTCTTCAACAAACTTGGGAAAGCTTGAACCCAAAGTGTGTAAAGAAGTCAGTAAATGTTGGTGGAGGAAGTTTCATGGTTTGGGAAATGTTTTCTGCAGCAGGAGTTGGACCTCTTATACATGGCGAGTCAATGGAAGTGTGTATCAGAATCTTCTTACACAGCACGTGGTTCCTTCCTTGCGTTACTCACTCAATCAGCCAGCAGTTATCCTGCAGGGCAATGCCCCTTGTCAGACAACAAAACGGTTAAAGCAGTTCCTGGTGTAATCCCAATAGAAAACCTTGCTGACAAAGTTATGGCC